>NC_056625.2:214137026-214347026 GCF_002870075.4 Lactuca sativa
ACTTTTATTATTGGAAACTTTTATCAAAACTTTGATTTCAATTCATGGAACCAATATTATTTTGTTTATCTGTGAGTACTCACCAACTATTTTTATAGTTGACCCTCGTTTTACATGCTTTTTTAGGAATCATCGAGTAAGTGGCACTTAGGGACACTTCAGTTTAGGAGCATTCGCTTGCGTTGTATTCCAATTTTAATTGTAATTTCTTTTAAAAGTTGTTCAAACCCTTTGTAAAATTGTAATGATTTTTAATACTATGGTTGGTGTTGTCTTTTAACTTTTGCTATGAAACCCTTTATACTGCCACGCCTCGTGTTTCCGCTTTAGCGGGGTGTGACAGAAAATGGTATCACAACCGTCAAAATTCGAGTCGGTTCTAGATTTGACTAGACTTAGTTGCACAAATAGGCACTACACATACTAGACTTAGTAACTAGAAGCTAAGTCATAACCTAGTAGACTCTTGGAAACAGATAGAATCAATGGATAGTGTACTTAGATTTCACAGGACTCGTCAACAGGTTCAACAGGAGTTTCCTCCTCAAGTTGAATGCCAGTGTTAGAGGTTCCTTCATCGCTTTGATCTTGAATCTCTTCAAGTTCAATTTGCCTCGCTCTGTCTTCTTGGCTTATCAATTCCCTTTCTTGGAAAACTCCTCTTCTAGCAACGAAGACAACATTGCCACTCGGTCTATAGAAAAGGTAGCCAAAAGACTTCTGCGGATAGCCGATGAAATAACACTTCTCACTACGAGGTTCTAGCTTGTCGTGAGTCTCTCTTCTTACAAAATCCTCGCAACCCCAAACCTTGATATGTGCCAACGAGGGAGCCTTCCTTGTCCACATCTCGTGAGGAGTCTTGGAAACCTTCTTGGTGGGAACTAAGTTAAGGATATGGGCGGCAGTCTCTAAGGCATACCCCCAGAAAGCTATTGGCAATGAAGTCCGACTCATCATAGAACGAACCATGTCCAACAAGGTCCGATTACGTCTCTCAGCCACACCATTCAATTGTGGCATCCTCGGAGGCGTCAATTGCGAAACAATTGCGCATTCTTTTAGATAGTCGTGAAACTCAAGACTTAGGTACTCTCCTCCTCGGTCTGACCGAAGCATCTTGATTTTCCTGCCCAGCTGATTCTCTACTTCATTCTTAAACTCTTTGAACTTTTCAAAGGTTTCCGAATTTTGCTTGATCAGGTAGATATATCTATATCTGCTATAATCATCTGTAAAAGTCATGTAGAAGCAGCAAGTATCCCTTGTGGTGGATCCAAATGGCCCACACACATCGGTGTGTATGAGATCCAATAAACCCTCACCTCTTTCACAAGTGCCAGTAAAGGGTGACTTGGTCATCTTCCCAAGTAGACAAGATTCACACGTGTCATCGTCCCTAAGGTCGAATGACTCCAACACTCCATCCTTTTGGAGTTGGGCTATGCGTTTCTTGTTGACATGGCCAAGGCGACAATGCCACAAGCATGCTTTGTCTAGACTAGTAGACGAATTACTATTCAAAACATTATTTCCTAAATTATCAACAATCATCACAGATTCATAAATTCTATTACAAGGTAATGCATTGAAATAAAAGACACCATTCAAATAAACGTTAATAGAACCATTACTATTATCAAAAGAATATCTGAAACCTTGTCTAAACAACCCGTGAAATGAAATAATGTTTCTTGCAATATCTGGCGAATAACAACAATTGTCTAAATCTATCCCTAACCCATTACTCAACACTAAAGAGTAAACACCGACTTTGGTCACAGGCGACGATCTTCTGTTTCCCATAATCAGGTTCATCTTTCCATGTTCCACCTCCCTACTTCTTTTTAGGCCATGCATATCAAAACAAATGTGGTACCCACACCCTGTATCAAGAACCCATGAAGTAGCAAATGATGAGTTATTAGATTTAATAGAATACATACCTGCAAAGGTGGGCTTAATCTTCCCATCTCTTATGTCTTGCAGATATTGTGGGCAGCTTCGCTTCCAGTGGCCCTTTTGGTGGTAATAGAAGCACTCTGCTTCTTTAGGATCAGAAGAGGGTTTAGCAGGGCCGGCTTTGGTCCCACTTGAGGATGAACCATCACTGGGTTTCCCCTTATGGTGGCTCTTACATGGAGCCTTCCTCTTTTTACCCTTTCCTTGACCTATTGCCATCACAGGAGCGGCCACAGCAGGGGACGGTGCAACGGATTTGTCTTTAAGGTTGCTCTCAGCAGTCCTCAAGAGTCCTTGGAGCTTAATCAAGGAGACCTCCACCTTGTTCATGTGGTAGGTCATCCTAAACTCGTTGTAGCAGGAGGGCAAGGAGTGGAGGATTATGTCGATAGCCAAATCCTCATCAAACTTAACGTTAAGTTTGAGAAGACGATCAACATACCTCTGCATTTTCTACAAATGAGAGGTTAGGGATTCTCCACTCCCCATCTTAGCGGTGATCATGTTAGTAATGATCTCATAGCGCTCTTGCCTCGCACTCTAGTGATACCTGTCCAGCAAATCCTGATGCATTTCATACGGATACATGTCCTCATAGGACTTTTGGAGTTCGAGGTTCATGGTGGCCAGCATGATGCAGTGAACTTTCGTAGCATCACGCTCGTGGGCCTCAAAGGTGGCCAACTCTTCAGGAGTAGCAACATCTAGGATGATCTTCTCAAGCTTTTCATCGAGGACATATTCTTTGTCCTCGTAGCGTGTGATCATGCGAATATACCTCATCCACTCGTTGAAGTTTGAACCATCAAATGTCACTTTCTGACACAAGTTCATCAACGAGAATGACCCAGAAGCATTATTGTTGTTGTTGTTTGCAGACATCTGAAAAAGGAAAGGAACAAAGTTTGATTAGAAACGAATACCTAATTAAACACCCAAATGAGAAATTAGGGCTAGGATCCAACAACATTATTTACAACTTAGAAAGGGATGCCGTACTCTAAAAGTAAATAATTTGAAGGTAAGTGAATGACGATTCACTAATTTTCACCATGAAAAACGAAAAGGCAATTTAGGTTTTAAATGTATTGAAAACTCCTAGATCTTTGAGATTCATTGAGCTTTTCAATGGCATGTTTAAATCTCGATATGCATTTCAAATTTGCGACTGGGATACCAAGGATCGCAAACAAATTGTGAATAACCATGCGAATCAACATGGTGCACTCAATGTCTCTATCACCTAATCAATGTGCCGGTAAACCACACACGCTCCTTTGATCTATGACAAACATCGAGTCACCCTTTGCTACCAATGTCATCCCCAAATTGATGTGCCGGTTAACCACACACGCTCCGTTAACGCTTGACAAGGGTATGAAATGTAATTCTATGGATTAGTATCATTTTCACATTTTGTCCTAAAGTAACTAAGATTGGGAATTTGGAAAAACATGTAGTTACTTTGTATCTTACATTATACTTTTAATGGGAAGAGGGTTGCCCTATCCTACCCGTTCGGCTAAAGACCCTCCACCAGTCAAGCAAGCGATAGGTGTGAGTGTACACTCATTAAGAGCCATTTTATAGGCAGCAACCTTATACCCACCTTATTGTCTGGCTTTGTGAATGAGGCCTATTAACGGTAAGACTAGCATTTTAAGTTATACATACATACATACATACATACATACATACATATATATATATATATATATATATATATATATATATAAAAATTAAACTTGTAATAATATATAATAGTATAGGGTTGAATTTTAAACTTGTAAAATTCTAAGGGTTTGAAATTTAAATTATTCAAAATTAAACTTTTAATCACAAATTCAAATTTCAAAACTTGAGGGCAAGTCTTGAACTTTTCAAAACATAAGGGATCAAATAACAAATAATTCAAATTAAACAATTAATTTCATAATTATCTATATTTGACCTAATCTTATTTTAGTCATTAGATAATTACCAAATAACTTTAAATAATCCATATTTATCACATAAACAACCAATATTTAAAAGATTTGAAATTATATATTGTTTTGGCAAGGATAATTATTTACTTAAGGTAAAATTCGGATTTTAACTTCATAAAACAATTTAAGCATCAAGTCCAAGTCAAAACAACAGCTAAATCCTGAAATACCCTCTGTCTGGCGCACAAACTCGCCAAGTCAGACCTGGACTCGCCGAGTCCAGATACTGAATCGCTGAGTTGTGTCGGGCAGAGGCAAAAAAACTCGATTTTTAGCAAACAAAACAGTTAAGCATCACATACAATTGAAACCAATCAAGTCTCTGATACCACTGATGGGTTTTATGCATAAGAAACATTCCTATGTGCTCATACAAACCCTAATGCTCGGATCTAGGTTTCTCTATTGAACATGCTTTGGTTCCAAGACTTACAAACCCTAATCTAGCATACAAATAACAAAAACAACATATAGAATCAGATCTAGATGTTTAGGTCTTCAAATATTGGCTTAGATCCCCTTCTCTTCTTCTCTTGAGCTTAGAGTCACAAATGCAACTCCTCTAATGGTTCACAAACCCCACAAGCAAGAAGGCAAATGAGAGAGGGAGAGGGAAGCTAGAAATCGGCCTAGGGTTCTCTTAGAATCCAGTTGTTGGATTAATGTCTAAGTCCATAACTATATTTGGTATGTACTTGACCCGACCCGGCATGGTCCATTTGGGTTGCACTTCACCGACACAATTTATATGGATAATCTTTTGAGAATAGTATGTTTATGATTAATATTAATATATTATAAGTTCTAATATATTAATATGGAATCATATTATTTAATTAGTATTGATCAAGAATTAATTTAGAATTAATTAAGTGATCAAAATGAACTAATTAAATATGGACTCTTATATATATGGAATGGGCCAAGTTCATTTAGGTTGGGCTAAGCTTTCATGGATAGTCCATGGAGTGTTTAACCCATGGATCCTAGGAAATGAAAGGTCATGGGTATTAGGGTTTAACTCTAATCCTCCACACTATATAAATATGTCATTGGTTGGTGAAATTGGCACTAGTGTGGTTACACTAAGTGGGCTAGCCGATTTCACTAGAGAGAACCAAGTGTTCATATTCTCTAAAGTCTTCCAAGGTGTTTTTGGTGATTTGTGATTCCACTTGAGGCTTTCACACTATTGGGGCTAAGCTCTTAAAGCTTGAAGACATCAAGCTACATCAAAAGGTATGTCATCTAACTAGTACTTTGTAGTATAAGAGCTTCATAATATGCTAGTTAGGATTAAAGCCTTGGAAAGTTCTTATTTGCATGTATAATAGAGAAAACATAGATCCAAGGTTTATAGGGTTGCATGTACACCATAGGAGTGTTAGAATGCTCAAAACCCATCAGTGGTATCAGAGACTAGGCTTGTTTTCTTGTTATACTTGCAATAGAAGCTGAAAAATCGAGTTTTGTTGCTGTCTGCCCAGCAGACTCGCCGAGTCCAAGGCAAAATGCATCCAACTCGCCGAGTTGGTTCGTGCACTCGACGAGTTGGACCCCCAGACAGCATAAATTCAACTTTTTTGACTGGAATTGGACTAGGAACATTACCCTAAGATGTTTTTGGACTTATAAACTTGTTTTTGATGTGGTAATGTTCATGCTAATTCAATTTCAAAGATAATTGTCAATAGATTCATGTTTTGTATTAGTTTAAGGTTTAGACTAATTACATGAAAAAGTTTGATTTGAATTATCTTGTTCTTATGAGTTGCTTAGAGTAATAGAAAAGTTAATTGATTATGTGTTTTCAATCCAAATTAATCTAAGAGTTGATTCTAAAATATGTTTTTGTAACTTGTCCTCAAGTTATATGAAAAGTCACATTTAAGTTTCATAAAACTCATAAAAGTTGGAAAAGGTTACAAAAAATGAAGAGTCTTATCTCATTGAATAGTTTTATGATTCCATAACTTGTCCTCAAGTTATGGAAGTTCAAGAGTCACTTCATTAAGTAATAAAATATGTAACCTTAATTTAATTCCATAAGTTATAAAATAAAGAAAAAGTTATTTTTTTTATTAGTTTAAAGTCTTCCATAACTTGTCCTCAAGTTATGGAACTTGAAGAGTTTTTTAATTAAAACTACTTTAAACTCATAAGTTACGGAATAGAAAAGTTTTGAAAGCTACAAAACTTGCCCTCAAGTTTTGGAATTTGAAAAGTTTTCACTTATGAATACTTTAATTCCAAGTTAGCCCTTAGAATTTTAAAAGTTAAAATTCAACCCTTATACTTTATAATATTATAAGTTAATAATATATATATATATATATATATATATATATATATATATATATATGTATGTATGTATAAGAGTAAAGTAAGTCTTACCGCTAGTACGCCTCATTCACGAAGCCGGTCTATAAGGTGGGTATAAGGTTGTTGCCTATAAAATGACAACTTAATGGGTGTCCACTCTCACCCACCGCTTGCTTGACTGGTGGAGGGTCGTTAGCCGAACGGGTTTGACAGGACTATAAGTCTCCCTTCATTAAAAGTATTAATGATAAATACTAAGTAACTAAACTCTTAATAATACCCAATCTCAGTTACTTAGGAAAATGTGAATAAGGTGCTAATCCATGAAATTACACTTTGCACTTTGTTTAAGTCGGTTAGTGGAGCGTGTGTGGTTAACCGGCACACTAACTCGTATTTAACAAGGTAGGCAAAGGGTAACTTAATGTTTATCATAGTATCGATAGAGCGTGTGTGGTTAACCGGCACATCGATTGAGGGGTAAACACTTAAGGGTACCAAGTAATTTGCATGGTTACTTCACACCTTGTTTTGTGATCCTCGGCATCCCAGTCACAAAACCTGAAGGGCACACTCGAGATTGAAACATGCCATTGAAAGTTCAATGAATCTCAAAGATCTAGGAGTTTCAAATCAAATTAAAACCTAATAAATTATTTCGTTTTTCATGGTGGAAATTGGTGAATCGTCATTCACCTACCTTCAAATATTCTATAGCTTGCATTACGGCATCCCTCTTCCAAGTTATAAAATAGTTTGTTGGGTCCTAGCCTTAATATTTCATATTGGGTGTTATATTAAGGACTTTAAATCAACTATCTTGAATATCTCCCAAAAGATGTCAAGTTCAAACATCTATGATCTTCCCAGATATCTTGGAACCTCACTTCCTCCACCTCCTCCAATTATTCTCCCTAACCCACAAGTTCAAGGTCACTCAAGCCCTATTGGCAAGGCAAGGACTAGGTGTGATCACATCTTGGAGATGAAGTCACATGCTGACAAGCCGGGAGAGTTGGGTGTCAAAGTCTTGAGAAAGTTAGTGGTTCAATCACTCTCTAAGTCACATAATGAGTTCCTTTGGGACTCTTATGAAACAGACTATGACAAGACCCTTAATGATCTTATCTATTTACTTGGTGCTGCTAAATCAGAAATGATTTAGTGTACTAGTAAAGCAAATTTGATTAGTAGATTAACTTCCCAAAACTTTATGGACAGGGACAATAGTGACACAGGAAATCCAGAAATGCATTCTCTTCCCATGGAAAGGGATTGGCCATAGTCAACTTGGTTGACCAAATGGTAAAGAGAAAGGCTAAGTCTGAGATAGTCCCATGTACTATTACCTAAGGGTCCATATATTTCTATTGCCAAAGGAAGGGGCTTTGGTTATGAAGCTGCCAAACTTACCTAAGGATGGTAAAGTCAATATGTTTGACTTTATTTCAGGTAAATTCCATTGTCTAACTCTATTAAGTTCCTACTTGGAGATTCTTATTACATGATGTGGCTGGGTCACATGTTGATGTTTTAAGAATCAAAGAAAATAAAGAAACTTAAAGGAAGTATATGTTGATTCTGATCGCGAAGATGGATTTCAATCACATGGTTCGGTGATCAGAATTTTGAGCACGTGCTTAAGAGTTATGATAGATTGCTTAGGAATAGATGACAACAAGATTTCATATACATCTGCATTGAAAGGATTAGTTTTTCCGCAATGTTTTAAAATAAAAGAAAAAAAATTTAATTTTATTTATTTTAAAATATCCTTACAATGGCATTTGGGAAAAAAGATGTTGTTTATATGATTCCATTGATAGCAATATTGGAAATATGAATTTGATTCTTTCATTTGTGGTAGTGTCTAAATTTACCAAATAAGGAAAGATTCTCATCACCCAAGTTTCAGTTGGATAGAAACTTGGAATCATGCAAGTTGTATAGCATGATGAATGAGAACTTTCAAGTATTGGAAAATTAAGACTAATTACTTGTTCACATGGATTTGTGAGACAAGTAATGGACTAAGGGATCGAGTACACATTCTTGTGCACTGATTAAGTCCACCATAAAAGATCGATAAGATTATTCGTCATGATTTACTTAAGTTCAGTAAATATGGTTATACTTACAAGCTTAAGTGTAACTCTGAGACATTGGAAAAAGGTTTCAATGTAAGGCAGAACGAATAAGAAGAATCAACTTAGGCAGAAAGATAAAAATTTCTCAAATCTGAAAAGATGGGAGAGTACTTTAGTATCATGTTTGTGGTCATCTTAATGATTAAGAAACCATATCAAAATTAGTTCTCTAAGGAAAACTTAGTGCATTCTTATGACTAAGAAGAGGAACTTGAATTGTTGAAATGGTTAAATCAAGAAGATGACTCATACTTCGTTCCAAAAACAATTCTTAGAGTTATACTCTAAGATCGTAACTTGAGTGACATGTCTTAAAGAAGGTTTAAAACACTTGTCAAATGTTAGAGTAAAAGTTTTCTACTCTTGTACATTCGAAATTGGTAAGTTGTGATGTTTTGGATAAAACAAAGACCAACTAAGGCCAATTGTGTGAAGTGTTTGTCTTGATTAGAACCCATACTATCTCTTGAATATCTGACAAGAAAGTCTTATATGTCAAGAGGACAGTGGGAGTCTTAAAGGTCTTGAAAGTCTCAAGAACTAATCAAGAATGAAACCTGAAGTTCCTCACTAGCACACGACTTGAGGTTCATAACCTATCGTGTTGACATATTCTGTGCCCATTCCAGTTAAAGTTGGCTTTGCATATGAGTCCTTAGAGTTCTCAATTGGGTGCATAACAACTTGGAAGCAATGGCAGGCCCTTGAGCTGCCAGATGGCAAGAAATTAGATTGAGTTCAGTCCATATGAGTTTGGATTTGTCATTATCCTTGTCTTGTGACTATGGTTTTGACAATCACATGGATAAGAACACATACACCATGAAATCTAAGTGTCATAAGGTTTCTCTCCGATTCATGAAAATGATGGTGAGGAAACACTTTCACTAAGAAGATTTTAACTAGATAGCAATTGTGATATTTACATTCTCAAAGTCGTTAGTGGAGCGTGTGTGGTTAACCGGCACACTAACCTGGACTTGTGAGAAGTGTCAAAAAGGTCTAACCATTATGATTATGGCATCCCTCTTCATAATTGTTTAGACACACCTATGAGCTATCTAAGGGAAGGTGTATGATTTTGATAAAGTCTTATCAAAGCAATCTAGTATCAGAAATCTGAACTTTGGTAAGAAAGTCAATAAAGTATTGATTTCTAGAAGTCGAGCTGATTTCTGAGTACATGTCAAAGCTAGAGGGAGCATAAGTGTTATGCTATTAATCATCATGTTAGTGGGAGCATGATAAATATGATAAAGGTTGCAAGTTAGCAATGTTAATTATAGAAAAACAAAAGGTCTCAATTGGGAAAAAGTTGTTTTGCTATAATTAAGGGAGAGGATATTATACTTCATCTCAAATCTAAAAGCTTAGATTGAGGTTTTAATCGTATTTAGTCAAGAATATATATGAATTTCATGTTGGAATGGCTCAACATAAGGAAATTCTATATATGGGTCCATTATTTGCGTTCTAAAATTCGATTATGATTACGGCATCCCTTTTCATAATCTGAATTATGAGAACTTGGCAAATAGAAATGAAAATATTATAGCAAAAGACTGGTTTAGTCTTTATGTGAGACATCATGAATCGTGTCCCATATACTTCGGATATAGGATCGATTACGTGTGCTATATTCATCCTTTCTAAAAAAATTTCCAAATGCCCGGGGCATTAAGAAGGGAAAAGGTCTAGAATTGGATATGACTAAAATGATTAAGTAATTATTGAGGACAATCTATGGTTTACCAAGGATTGGTTGCTCAAGGATAGTTGGAAGTATAGTGTTGACTTTAGAAGGACCATATTGACATTGTCTGAAAAGAGGCAACTCTTGTTCGGAAGTGATAGTCAAAATGGAATATGGAAATGTTTCAAAGTTAGAAAGTATTCAATCTGTAAGATTAGGAAACTTAATGCAAGAAGGATGTTTCCAGGGAGTTGATCTCCTTTGGAATACACTGTAATGATTGTTGTCAAGTCTTTGTGAATTTGTGCATAATCATTACAAGAGGATCAATGCATATAAGTTCAGAAACTAACAGATTTCAGTAAATGGCATGAATTTGGAATTCTTGCATTTGCAGTAAGGAATTGGGACTGTGAAATGAGAATCATTGAAGTTATGTTCAACTGGTCTATTTCGCAAAGTAAGGATCATAGACAAACATAGAGTGCATACTTGGTGTATGGCAAAGCTATTGTTTAAGAAAAACATAGTGTACATGCTTGGAGCATGGGACAACTAGTGTTTTTTAAATTCAAGTATAAAGTTGATAAAACCGAAACAATGAATAATGAGTAATCGGTATGGTGATAAATTAAAGTGTTTATTTATATTCATAGGGTTTGATACCATATTTGATTCATTTATTCTTGTGTTTCACTTTGCATGTTTTGTAACAGCCGTATTCCCAGGTATTAATTAATCATTATTTTTCTTGTAATTTGTAAATGGACTCGGTGAGTTGGAGCCTAGAACTCGCCGAGTATGATCGCGGATTTGGACGCGGGTTCGCGGCCGGACTTGGCGAGTCCACGCTGTTAAATGAAACCCTAATTTCCCGGCCCTGAGCCCTATTTAAAGGGCCTTATAACCCTTCATTGCGGCTACCTTCGACCTTGAGAGCACCAGAGCATTTGAGAGTCCTTGTGAGTGAGAAAAGAGGCCATTATTCACCATCTTTGTGTGTGTTTGCAAGAAAGGAAGAGGAAGGCCAAGCTAGGAGAGTTGGGGAGCTTGGATCTACTTCTATTTCAACAGAGGAAGCCTTTTGAGGTAAAATTCAGAGCTTATTCTCGTGTTTTTGTTGATATGGCCAAATCTAGGGTTTCTTTATGCCTTGTTTGCCTTGTATTTGGAGTGTGAGAGGTCCCTTGGGGAAATGGTACCTAGATCTGGACCTTAGTAGGTCCAGAGAGTCCCAAATTCCCTGCTTTATGCCTTTCCTTTTGAGTTGGGGATTTAGGTTACCATTTTAGAGGTCATTTCACCAAAAGGAGCCTTGTAAGCGTTGCATGGTAGCCAAGATTGTGACTTTACGTGATGAATGTGCTTGGAAGGACTGGATCTATGAGTTAATGGAGCGGATCTGACCTTAGGAGTGAGTTTGGGTTAATGCATGGCATGGACTCGCCGAGTCTGAAGAACAGACTCGGCGAGTAGCATGAAGATTGTCCTTAACCACTCAGCGAGTGGTCTTGCCGAGTTAAGGTGTTGACTCAGTGAGTCAGAGAGGGTTGTCGAGTGGACTGAGTCAGATGGGACTCGCCGAGTTGAGTCGCGGTGGTCCCGCGATTCATGCCAGGTAGAACTCGTCGAGTCAGGGAAGTACTCGACGTGCCAGGAGAGGATCTGAGGGAGTCAGTGAACACGTATAGACTCGCCGAGTCGCTCTAGTGCACTCGCCAAGTCCGATCAAGTTGACCGTTGACCGTTGACCAGAGTTGACTAGTGTTGACTTGATAGGGGTAGTCAACCTTAGTTGAGAAAGTGTTAATTAGAGATATATTGTATTATAGAAGGATTATAGCTCGGAGGATTGAGCGCGAGTGATTCCGGGACTTACGAGTATCGAGATACATGAGGTGAGTCTTCTCACTATACTTTACCTTGAGAAGGTAACCAGAGTTATGATACAGTGTTTGTATACTATATATGTGTTATGTGTTGCATTGCATTATTCTATGTGATTTATGTTGTGCATGTCTAAAGAGTTAGAACCCGAGGGTTCACAGAGTTTGGGTGCACGGACCCACAGAGTTATAGCCTCGAGTAGCTAATATTTGTTATATGTGGTATTTTGGGGAACTCACTAAGCTTTGTGCTTACAGTGTTGGTGTAACAGCCCGAAATTCAAGGTATTGTTATATTTATGATTTTGGGTGTTTTAAGAGGGGACTCGGCGAGTTGGAGCTCAGACTCGCCGAGTAGGATCGCGGATCTGGTCGCGGGTTCGCGACTGGAATCGGCGAGTCCGAATATGGACTCGGCAAGTCCGCGCAGTTTAGCGAAACCCTAACTTGCCAGGTTTGGGACATATATAAGGGGCCTTATGGCCGTCATTGTTCACCCTAGTCCTTTGAGTGAAACCCTAATTCGATTGCGAGCATCTGGAGCAAGGTAGAAGACCACTATTGATCTTGTAAGTGTTATTTTGCAAGGAGGAGGAGGC
The DNA here is from genome assembly GCF_002870075.4 of Lactuca sativa. Lineage (NCBI taxonomy): Eukaryota > Viridiplantae > Streptophyta > Magnoliopsida > Asterales > Asteraceae > Lactuca > Lactuca sativa. Next base: position 214,149,624 of record NC_056625.2, read on the forward strand.
TTGGTTAAGGGAACAACAGGAGAAGCCATATTCTGAGGATTGGGGACACAGAGCCACGTTATTCAGGTAATATTTTCGAGTTGTTCCCTTCTATGTTGATGTGTATATGGATTTAGGGTTTATGGAACCCTTTTGTGGCTAGATTGAGTGCTTCCTTAGTCCCCCAAGCGATTGGAACCCTATATTGGGACTCTTGGAAGTCCAGAGTGTCCCATGCCTGAGCTTTTCGGGAATCAATGGAGGTTTTGGATTGGAATCCTTATGCCTTAGGTCAAAACGTCAATTATGAGTCATGTGGTGTATTATGAGCACCGAAATAAGGACTTTACGTGATGAACCAGTCTAGGAAGGCCAGACCTATGAATTGCCGGAGCAGATCTGACCTTAGAAAGCAGTTGGAGCGGTTGCATGGCATGGACTCGCCGAGTCCGATGAACAGACTCGACGAGTAGTTTGAAGATGCCCTTGGACTCGGCGAGTTGTATGAACAACTCGGCGAGTAGGTTGAAGATAGCCATAGACTCGGCGAGTCTGTTCTTGGACCCGGCGAGTCTTGTCGAAGAGTCCTGATATTCTAGGGTTGAGTCGAGAATCGGTGAGTCAAGGGATGACTCGGTGAGTTGAGGGCGAGTGGACTCAGAGTTGTTGAACTCGGCGAGTCTCGGGGTGACTTGGCGAGTTAGGTCGCGGATTGAGTGAAGTTCTGGGTATGGGAACTCGGCGAGTCATCGGTTGACTCGGCGAGTAGGGTCAGTCAGGGGTTGACTTTGACCTTGTCTTTGACCAAGGGTTGACCAGTGGTTCCAGGGGTATTTTGGTAATTGTTGATTATTATTGAGTTAAGTGCATTGGTGGCTGTCCGGAGGTGGAGACCGTATCAGTGATTGGAGCAGCTTGAGTTATCTGTTCAGTCGGCAGTTTCGAGGTGAGTTATCCTGACTATATCTCTAGGGTTTATGGCACCAAGGCCAAACTTTTTATCGGATGGAAATCCGGGTAGTTGTCAGTTGTGATATGTTGTGGGCCGGAAGCCATTACATGTTGTGGGCCGGAAGGCATTGCTATGTGGACCGGAAGGTCATGGCCTGGAAAGGCGTATATGTGTAATTAGTATGTTGACTGATTCTTATGGTGATGTTATGCTAGTGACCGGTTAGTCTGGTATCTTGAATAGAGTAATGCTATGTTATGTGGTCTGTTGATCGATTGCTGACTGTGAACTGTTATATGATTATGTGTTATGCGTATGATTGCTAGACCTGGGGTGTGACCCGGTATGCAGGGTCGTTCTATGTCCTGTTAGGTTATGTATGCCTTTATGCTGATATGTATGCTTATTATGCTGTGGGCCGGAAGGCAATATGTTATGGGTCGGAAGGCAATATGTTATGGGCCGGAAGGCATTGCGTTATGGGCCGGAAGGCAATATGTTATGGGCCGGAAGGCATTGCGTTATGGGCCGGAAGGCGATATGTTTTGGACCGGAAGGTCGAGGCCTGGAAAGGCGTATATGTGGTTGGTATTTTGGGGGTATCTCACTAAGCTTTCGGGCTTACAGTTGTGGTTTTATGTTTTCAGGTTCTCAGGAGGCTGTGGCAAGGAAAAGGCGTGATCGTACCGTTCCTCGTGTTGATGTTTTATGATATGAACCTGGGAAAATACTCTGTTAAATAATGTATTGAAAACCTTTTTGTAACAACGTTATTAAAATGAGTGGTTTTTGAAAAGTTTTAATTGTTTTGAAATTTTGGTCGTTACAAGTTGGTATCAGAGCCTTGGTTTGAGTGAATTGGAGGAACATTCGTGTGACTCCAGTCTCAAATCGGGGAGGGTTTTAAAAAGAGAAATTAAAATGGTTTTCAAATTAAGTAAAAGGAGGACGCGGAGGTACGATCAGCCGGAGCCAGTAAGTAACCCCAAGATACCATACATGATATTTGTTTTATTTGAGCTTGATAGAACAGCATGCTAGAGTTAGGCTAGGGATCTTCAGGAATTCATGATAATGTTGCCTGATTTGTGATGCCTGTAGCCTAGGGTCCCTTATGGGAGATTCTCAGTGTTCCTCTAGTGGTGAGGGTTGATAGTTGTTATGCATGTTCTCTAGGGTATTGTGGTAGTACTTCATACAAATATGGGTAGGTGTGGAAGGTAGTATGGGCCCGTACTACTGAAAGCACAGGACCCATACGCGTATCAGGGAAACCATGATCTCTAGGGTTGGGTTGCGAGATTTGGATCCCAGGATTGTGGGAAGTGTCTGAGTTTTGGTATGGTGTTTCTCGTTATGGAGATTCCGAGGCATGATGATAGTGGATCCGGATCAGGATCGGGAGCTGGAGAGAGAGTTCCGGATGGATCGGTGCCGTCTGAGGTTATTGATCAGTTGAGCACGAGCGAGTTGTATGTGAGGATTCGCGAGATCCGGCATGATGAGGTTGCTGCATTGTTCCGGGCTGAGTTGCCGAAATTGTTGGGTCGATCAAGACCGCCATGATTGAGTATTTTGATGAGCGATATGCGGCTCTCGCAGAGACGGCTGCCGCGGTGGCTACAGTGGCTGTAGCAGCGTCTGTAAGGGGAGGAGCTAGTCGAGGTTTTCGGTATCGGGATTTCTATTATACGAAGCCTCCCACATTCGATGGAGTTCAAGACCCGATTGTTGCTATGAGATGGTTATCAGACGTGGAGGGGTGTTTCTCCACGCGTTTATGCCCTGGTGATCAGAGGATGAGGGGTGCTCTGAACCTGTTGAGGCTCGGGGTGAAGGATTGGTGGAGATTGACCACGGGGTCATATTCCGATGCGCAGAGGGCTGCGGTTTCATGGGATCAGTTCAGAGAGATGTTCAGTACTCGCTATGTTCCGCGAGATGAGAGGGAGAGATTGGCTCAGGAGTTCCTTGAGCTGAAGCAGGATTTGGAGTCGGTGACTGAGATCGCCAGGATGTTCTTTGTGAGGGCGATGTTTTGCCCTGAGTTCGCTTCGGAGCAGGCTCAGATGTCCCGATATCTGAGTATGATCAAGGGGGGGGGGGGGATATCAGACAGTTCATGTCTGTGCAGGGGTGTGAGGCTTTGTTGGAGTTGCAGGAGGCCGCCAGGCGGCGTGAGTTGGAGGTTGAGTTGCAGTTGCGTGAGCTGAGGCAGGCTCCGATGCAGTCGCAGCCGGCGCCGAAACGGTCCAGGACCGTTGATGTTAAAGTAGGGAATCTGAGCGGCCACACTTGTGGGAAGTGTGGGATGGGTCATACCGGAGTTTGTTGGTCCGGTGGTGCATGCCGCAAGTGCGGAAAGGAGGAGCACTATGCGCGGGATTGTCGGCAGTCAGTGCCGGTTCGGGATTTGAGGATTTGTTATCATTGTTGTTAGGTTGGACATTTGAGGGTCAACTGTCCACAACTTTCTGTAGGACCGGTGCAGGCTCCAGCACCGGCCACTTTGAGGATTCCAGGAGGAGGTCAGGATGGAGCGGAGCCCCAAGGGCTCAGGTTCGTGCTTATCAGCTTGCGGCAGAGGAGGTCACAGCAGCGCCGGAGGCAGCTGCGGGTATGTTTCTTCTTCATGTTTTGTTATCTTGCGATTATGGGGGTGTATTGTTTGTGCTGGTATCTTTGTGTGGATTTCGATGCGGTATTCGTTGTTTTGCGGGTTGAAGTTTTTGGTTATGGATTTGTGTTTCGGGTTTTCGTTTTGGTATCCGTTGTTCCCTGAGGGTTTGGTATGATTATAGTTTGGTGTTTTGTGCTATCGTTGGTTATCGTTCGTGAGGGTTATTAGTGGAGATGCGGCATTGGGTTGAGTGTCGGGTAGCATCTACAATCGTGGAATGGATAAGTGGAGATCGGATTCTTTTGAGCGGATTGATCAGTGAGGAGATGTGTTTTGCTGAGGGTTGTTTATGATTGTGGGAAGCAGCCAGTGTGTAAGTGTTCTCTTTGTGTAGGGTTGTTTTGGAAGGTCGTTGTTGGCGACTGGTGGTTGTTAGTCAGTGCTTTAAGTGGGGGAGAATTGGAGAATTCTCTGGGAGATCGATGAGTATTTGAGGATGCTTAGCTGTTGGGATTCAGCAGTGTTCTGTCAGCCCAGAGTATAGGTTGATGGGAGTGAGTGTCGGGCATGCGGGGCGGGATACAGACCTAGGGCATTTGATTGTGGAGGCCTGGAAGCAGGCCGGGATCAAGTTTGAGTAGGTAACCGGGGTTATGTAATCAGAGTATTTGTATGCTTTATGTACGTGATGTGTTGTACTGCATTAATTCTGTGGGATTTATGCTGTGCATGTTTATAGAGTTGGAACCGGAAGGTTCCCAGAGTTAGAACCTGAGGGTTCGCAGAGTTTGGGTGTACGGACCCACAGAGATATAGCCTCGAGTGACTAATATGTGTTATGTGAGTCGGTCCAGTCATGCTGGAGACTCTGCTGGTATTGTTGGATCAGTTTGAGACTGCGGATTGTGTATGTTGCAGGGTGTTTGCAATGGAAGGTCTGGCCCCGGGTAGCGATCTTGTTTAGTTGAGGTAGTGCATGGGCTTGAGAGTCCCTGCGAGGAGAGTCAGAATAAGTGTATTGGATGGATAGCGGACACGCTAAGGGTGGTGTAGCGTCGGGCAAGCACCATGGCATTTGTCGGAGTGACATTGTAGCCGGGTGGATTCCTTGGTAAAGGAAGAGAGAAAGGTAAGAGGTGTGTAACTCCGAGAGGGAGTACAAGTCCACGGAAGTGAAAGTGGCAGAGCAGAGTTATGTTAGAGCAATTCGAGTATGGTTAGTGAGCAGCGTGTTTGCGGCAGTGGATTGATTAGAAGCTCATCCGGTTTGGAATGACCGCTGAGGTCGCAGAGGGAAATCCGCAAGTGTAGAGCCAAAAGGCTCGGAAGGGATGTAGAGAGAGAGAGAGTCTTGAACTCTCAGTGTGATTCTGATCAGGGTATGGGGTGTATATTAGTGATTCATTCTGGGAGATGTTTGAGGATATTATCAGTGCGTCAGGTTTTCCCAACCTGAGGGTGTAGGAGCTAGTCCAGCATGAGTATGCGGTTGCAAGAGGGGAACTCGTGAGAGTTGCTCTGAGATTGAGGATGGGTCATTCCGTTGTCGCGGAATGGATAGAGTGGAACTCGGATTGGGGATTCGATGGTTCAGGGTTTTCTAGCTCTTATGGGTCGAGTGATCGTTGCGATTTAGAGCAGAGTTGCATCTTGGGTAATTCTCGGTTATTGAGAGTGATGATCAGGGGTACAATCGATGCCCGGTTTGAGATGGTGATCAGGACACCGTGAAGGAGGGGAATGTATGTTTGAGTTTTGATATTTATGCCTTGAGATACCTGGGCCGGTTAAGGCCCGGTGGAGCGTTGTGGGAATATCCTTGGAGTTGAGTTGCTATAGGCTTCGAGGGCGAAGCCTAATATAAGTGGGGGAGAATTGTAACAACCCGGAATTCCAGGTATTGTTATATTTATGATTTTGGGTGTTTTAAGAGGGGACTCGGCGAGTTGGAGCTCAGACTCGCCGAGTAGGATCGCGGATCTGGTCGCGGGTTCGCGACTGGACTCGGCGAGTCCGCGTTGTTTAGCGAAACCCTAACTTCCCAGGTTTGGGACATATATAAAGGGCCTTATGGCCGTCATTGTTCACCCTAGTCCTTTGAGTGAAACCCTAATTCGATTGCGAGCATCTGGAGCAAGGTAGAAGACCACTATTGATCTTGGAAGTGTTATTTTGCAAGGAGGAGGAGGCTTGGTTAAGGGAACAACAGGAGAAGCCATATTCTGAGGATTGGGGACACAGAGCAACGTTATTCAGGTAATATTTTCGAGTTGTTCCCTTCTATGTTGATGTGTATATGGATTTAGGGTTTATGGAACCCTTTTGTGGCTAGATTGAGTGCTTCCTTAGTCCCCCAAGCGATTGGAACCCTATATTGGGACTCTTGGAAGTCCAGAGTGTCCCATGCCTGAGCTTTTCGGGAATCAATGGAGGTTTTGGATTGGAATCCTTATGCCTTAGGTCAAAACGTCAATTATGAGTCATGGGGTGTATTATGAGTACCGAAATAAGGACTTTACGTGATGAACCGGTCTAGGAAGGCCAGACCTATGAATTGTCGGAGCAGATCTGACCTTAGAAAGCAGTTGGAGCAGTTGCATGGCATGGACTCGCCGAGTCCGATGAACAGACTCGGCGAGTAGTTTGAAGATGCCCCTGGACTCGGTGAGTTGTATGAACAACTCGGCGAGTAGGTTGAAGATAGCCATAGACTCGGCGAGTCTGTTCTTGGACTCGGCGAGTCTTGTCGAAGAGTCCCGATATTCTAGGGTTGAGTCGAGAATCGGTGAGTCAAGGGATGACTCGGTGAGTTGAGGACGAGTGGACTCAGAGTTGTTGAACTCGGCGAGTCTCGGGGTGACTCGGCGAGTTACGTCGCGGATTGAGTGAAGTTCTGGGTATGGGAACTCGGCGAGTCATCGGGTTGACTCGGCGAGTAGGGTCAGTCAGGGGTTGACTTTGACCTTGTCTTTGACCAAGGGTTGACCAATGGTTCCAGGGGTATTTTGGTAATTGTTGATTATTGTTGAGTTAAGTGCATTGGTGGCTGTCCGGAGGTGGAGACCGTATCAGTGATTGGAGCAGCTTGAGTTATCTGTTCAGTCGGCAGTTTCGAGGTGAGTTATCCTCACTATATCGCTAGGGTTTATGGCACCAAGGCCAACCTTTTTATCGGATGGAAATCCAGGTAGTTGTCAGTTGTGATATGTTGTGGGCCGGAAGGCATTACATGTTGTGGGCCGGAAGGCATTGCTATGTGGACCGAAAGGTCATGGCCTAGAAAGGCGTATGTGTGTAATTAGTATGTTGACTGATTCTTATGGTGATGTTATGCTAGTGACCGGTTAGTCTGGTATCTTGAATAGAGTAATGCTATGTTATGTGGTCTGTTGATCGATTGCTGACTGTGAACTGTTATATGATTATGTGTTATGCGTATGATTGCTAGACCTGGGGTGTGACCCGGTATGCAGGGTCGTTCTATGTCCTGTTAGGTTATGTATGCCTTTATGCTGATATGTATGCTTATTATGATGTGGGCCGGAAGGCAATATGTTATGGGTCGGAAGGCAATATGTTATGGGCCGGAAGGCATTGTGTTATGGGCCGGAAGGCAATATGTTATGGGCCGGAAGGCATTGCGTTATGGGCCGGAAGGCGATATGTTTTGGACCGGAAGGTCGAGGCCTGGAAAGGCGTATATGTGGTTGGTATTTTGGGGGTATCTCACTAAGCTTTCGGGCTTACAGTTGTGGTTTTATGTTTTCAGGTTCTCAGGAGGCTGTGGCAAGGCAAAGGCGTGATCGTACCGTTCCTCGCGTTGATGTTTTATGATATGAACCTGGGAAAATACTCTGTTAAATAATGTATTGAAAACCTTTTTGTAACAACGTTATTAAAATGAGTGGTTTTTGAAAAGTTTTAATTGTTTTGAAATTTTGGTCATTACAGTTGGTGTTATTTGTTTCAGGTACTAGTGATGACCGTGGGAAGGCGCCGGCTTGATCAGTACACACACATGGGATTTTTATGATATGTGATCTTGGGATGCTTTGTATGACATTGATTGGAGTTTCAAACATTGATGTTTTATGAAAATTAAATGAAAATGTTTTTATATTATGCGAAAAATTGTTTTGAAATTTACGTTGTTACAAGTTGGTATCAGAGCCTTGGTTTGAGGGATTCGGGTACACCTTCGGGGGTATTTGAACTCAAACTGAGGATTTGGAAAACATTTTCAAAAGAGAATCAAATTTTACAAAAGAAGTAAAAGATTTTTAGAGAAACTCAGGGCAGAAACGTGTGTACGATCAGTCAGCGCCCGAACGGTGATTTCCCAAAATACCCTTATATTATATGTTTGTGAGATTGATATGATGTATTATCTTGCTAGAGCAGGCTTGGTATTCCTATTAGGACTAGAGTGCCCTGATTTGTGATGCCTTAGCCTAGGAAGGTGAGCTGCTATGAGATGCTTGAGAGTGAAAATAGGTAGCGGCGAGGAGCTTATGAGAGATCTGTTAGAGAATGATGGAGTACTTGGGACTTGGAGTCCGAGGAGGAAGATTTGGGGTGTATACTGAGACGGTGCAGACAGTAGTATTGGGCCCGTACTACTGAAAACACCGGAGCGGTGTACAGTTTAGATAAGAACCTTCGGAATGCCAAGGATCAAGGAGGGAAGAGTTGTCGAGTGTGAATATGCTCGAATGGGTTCTAATATATCATATGTTGTATTTCAGAGGTTGATCATGGTGAGGACACATCATATGCCAGAGAGCAGTGGGGCTAGTGATGAGGAGATCCGTCAGATCATCCACGAGGAGTTGGCTGAGGCCATCAGGGCAGAGATACCAGAGATGTTCGGGTCTATTAAGACCATGATGATTGAGACTTTCTACGAGCGTTATGCTGCTCTTTCTGAGGCTGTAGTTGCGGCGGCCACCGCAGTTGGTGCTACTACGAGGCCGCAGGGTGGAGATGCGTTGCTGTTCCGAGAGTTCAGCAACACAAAACCACCAGAGTTCGATGGGACCTAGGACCCGGTGGCAGCTATGAGATGGATTTCTGATAAAGAGGGGTGTTTCTTCACTTGCTCATCTACTGAGCATTTGAGAGTTCGGTTCACGTTGAACCAACTTTGCTTGGGAGCGAAGGACTGGTGGAAGTTTGTGACGGTGCACTTTACGCCTACTGAGCTTGCGGCAATGACCTGGGAGAGGTTCACTGCCATGTTCCGAGACGAGTACGTTCCCCAGGTGGAAAGGGAGCGTTTGGCCCAGGAGTTTCTGACCCTCAAGCAGGGTACTGAGTCTGTTACGGTGATTACCAAGATGTTCCATGAGAGGGTGATGTTCTGCCCTGAGCACGTGTCTACGGAGCAGGCACGTATGAGCAGATATCTGAGTATCTTGAGGCGAGACATTAGGGAGTTCGTGGCGAACTCCTCGTACCGGACATTTGCCGAGCTTCAGGAAAATGCCCGGAAGAGGGAGATTGAGCTAGAGACTCAGGCCAGAGAGGAGGCGGAGTCTCAGGGGAGGGATCGGCGACCGAAACAGTCTCAGCCGGCAGCCAAGCGGGCCAAGCCCGCTGATCCCAAACCAGGGAGCCAGAAGGGCCACACTTGTGGAAAGTGCGGCAAGGGTCATGATGGGGTTTGTAGAGCTGGGTCTTGCTACAAGTGTGGCAAGGTGGGGCACATGGCCAAGGACTGCCCCAAGGGGTTTGCAGTGTGTTTTCACTGCAATCAGACCGGACACCGGAAGGCGGAGTGTCCGCAGTTGCGCGGATCAGATCAGGGTACACCTCAGGGATCTGCCCCTGCCGCCATCAGAGCTACCGAGGTTCGGCCAGTGAAGGCCGAGGCACCGAGGGCACGAGGGAGAGCCTTTCAGTTGACCGTAGAGGAGGTCCGCGCAGCGCCCGATGTCGTGGCTGGTATGTATTCTTTCGTGTATTTATTTTGATGTTGAAATATTATGCTTATATTATGTTATGCGTAGGTACTTTTCTTGTGAATTCTGTACCTGCATTGGTGTTATTTGACTCGGGTGCGAGTCGGTCTTTTGTATCTTTGACTTTTAGTCAGCATATCAGTGTTAGTCATGAGGCGTTGAGTCGGCCTCTGAGAGTTTCCATAGCTGATGAGAGGGTGATATATGCCACGGAGGTTCTCCGAGGGTGCGTGGTCGAGATTTTCGGTGTTGAGTTCCCGATTGATCTGGTTCCTATTGCGATGGGTGACGTCTGTGTCATTGTGGGCATGGACTGGTTGAGCAGATTTGGTGCGGTTATCAACTGCGAGCGGCAACTGGTGATCATACGAGACCCTAGTGGGGGAGTTCTTACGGTGTACGGAGAGGGCACCCGTTCTGGATCAACATTTTGTTCGGCTGCTAGGGTGAGACAGTGTCTACAGCAGGGCTGTAAGGGTTTTGTGGCGTACGTGTCAGATACGCGGGTTGATTCCGAGAGGCCAAAGTCAGTGGAGGAGGTTCTGATAGTGCATGAGTTTCCAGACGTCTTCCCAGAGGAGTTGCCGGGTGTGCCTCCTGTGAGGCAAGTGGAGTTCAGTATCGATTTGGTTTCGGGGGCCGCGCCTATCGCTAAGGTGCCTTATCGCCTTGCACCTCCAGAGATGCAAGAGTTATCCTCGCAGCTTCAGGAGCTGCTGGGGAAGGGGTTTATTCGGCCGAGCAGCTCACCGTGGGGAGCGCCTATCATGTTCGTCAAGAAGAAGGATGGTTCACACCGGATGTGCATTGATTACCGGGAGTTGAACAAGCTGACGGTCAAGAACCGTTACCCGTTGCCGAGGATCGACGATTTATTCGATCAGTTGCAGGGAGCATCTTGGTTCTCCAAGATCGATTTGAGGGCTGGATATCATCAAGTGAGGGTGCGAGACGAGGACGTCCAGAAGACAGCGTTCAGGACGCGTTATGGGCATTACGAGTTTGTGGTGATGCGTTTTAGGCTCACCAATGCCCCGGCAGTGTTCATGGATCTCATGAACCGAGTGTGTAGGCCGATGCTGGATCGGTCGGTGATTGTATTTATCGACGACATTCTGGTATATTCGAGATCTAGAGAGCAGCATGAGGAGCATTTGAGAGAGGTTCTTGGAGTTCTGAGGTCGGAGAGGCTTTATGCCAAGTTCTCCAAGTGTGATTTCTGGTTGCGGGAGGTCCAGTTCTTAGGGCATCTCGTTAACCAGCAGGGGATATTGGTCGACCCAGCCAAGGTTGAGGCGGTGATGAGTTGGGAGGTGCCGAGGTCACCCTCCGAGATCAGGAGTTTCCTAGGGTTGGTAGGGTATTATCGGAGATTTATCAAGGATTTCTCTAAGATCGCAGTGCCACTCACCAGGTTGACCCGGAAGGGTGTTGCTTTTTCATGGGGCCCTGAGCAGCAGGCCTCCTTTGAGACGCTTCGCCAAAGGTTATGCGAGGCCCCGGTGTTAGCCCTCCCGGAGGGAATGGAGGATTTTGTGGTATACTGTGATGCGTCGATCTTGGGGTTGGGAGCGGTGCTGATGCAGAGAGGGCATGTGATAGCATATGCATCAAGGAAGCTGAAGCCTCATGAGGCGAGATATCCCACCCATGATCTAGAGTTGGGGGCAGTGGTGTTCGCCCTCAAGATTTAGCGTCACTACTTGTATGGGGTTCGGTGTACGATATACACGGACCATAAGAGTATGAAGTATTTGATGGATCAGCCCAACCTAAATATGCGTCAGAGAAGGTGGTTGGATGTGGTCAAGGATTATGATTGTGAGATCCTGTACCACCCAGGCAAGGCTAATGTGGTAGCCGATGCACTGAGCCGCAGGGTGGAGAGCACCCCGCTGCGGGATGTGTGTTTGAGATTGACCGTGATAGCTCCAGTGTTGGACGCCATTCGTGGGGCGCAGGCCGAGGCTATGCAACCTGAGATGCGGAAGAGGGAACGGGTTGCTGGTTTGGTTTTAGAGTTCGTTACCGATGGTCGGGGGCTTATGACATTTCAGGGGCGTATCAGGGTACCGATTGTGGGAGGAATGCGTACCATTTTGATGGAGGAGGCTCATCGGTCAAAATTTTCGATCCATCCGGGGGCCACTAAGATGTATTTGGATATGAGAAAGGAGTATTGGTGGCCCTGTATGAAGAGGGATGTTGCGTGGTTTGTTGAGAGGTGCTTGACCTGCCGTAGGGTCAAGGCCAAGCACCAGAGGCCGAATGGTAAGTTGCAGCCATTGGAGGTTCCCGAATGGAAGTGGGAACAAATCACCATGGATTTTATCACCAAATTGCCAAGGACCGCTAGGAGAGTCGATCCAATTTGGGTGATTGTGGATAGATTGACGAAGAGCGCTCACTTCCTTACCATCAGTGAAAGTTCTTCCGCAGAGAAGTTAGCAGAGATATATGTGAGGGAAGTGGTATCTCGGCATGGGGTGCCGACCTCGATTGTTTCAGACAGTGATGTGCATTTCACTTCCAGATTCTAGAAGAAGTTTCATGAGGAGTTGGGTACTAGGCTGCATTTTAGTACCGCATATCTGTTGGATAAGGTGTCTAAGTCCATAACTTATTTGGTATATACTTGACCCGACCCGACATGGTCCATTTGGGTTGCATTTCATCCAAACTATTTATGGATAATTTTATGAGAGTTATACACATATGATTATTAATATATTATAAGTTATAATATATTAATATGAAGTCATGTTATTTAATTAGTCTTAGTCTTAAATTAATTATGAATTAATTTAGAGATTAAAAGGAAGACTAATTAGATTGTAGGCTATTGGTTTTATATGGTGTGGCCTAACACTCATTTGTTAATGGGTTAGGCTTGTATGGAAGTCCATGGATGATCCATGGAGCTTTTAACCCATGGATCCTTGGAAAAGGAAAGGTCATGGGTTATTAGGGTTTCACCCTAATCATGTACACTATATAAGCATGCTTATGTTGCATGAAATAGCCACTAGTGTGACTAGTGTCACTAGTGTGTGTGCTTGTGTGTAGCCGATTTTATAGTGTGTATACACTCTCTCAAAGTTTTCCAAGAGTTTGTGGTGATTTGTGATTCCATTTGATGCATTCACACTATTGGTGCTTGGCCCTCAAACTCCTTAGGATTCAAACTCATCATCAAAAGGTATGTAATCTCATCTAATTCTTTTATGTTTAAAAGTACCCCATGCCATGTTAGATAGGTTATGAACCTTGGAAAAATTATTATTTTGCATGTATTTAGACAAACATAGATCCAAGGTTTATTAGGGTTGCATGCACACTTAGGAAGTGTTAGACTGCTCAAAACCCAACAGTGGTATCAGAGCCCAGGTTTGCTTGTTTGAATACTTGATGCAAATTGCTGAAAATCGAAGATTTTATGCTGTCTGCACAGCTGACTCGCCGAGTCCATGAAGGGACTCGACGAGTCCAAGGCAAAACTCATCCAACTCGGCGAGTTGGTTCATGCACTCGACGAGTTGGACCCCCAGACAGCATATCTTCGAGTTTTGATGCTGGAATTGGTCTAGAATCATTACCTTAAACTGTTTTGGACTCATAAAACCTGTTTTTGATGTGGTAATGATGATGGTGGACCAATTTCAAAGTTATAATCAAAATTTCAATTTTATATGTGTTCATATGATTCTTGAAATTGTTGATGTGGATGTTCATGTTCATATGAGTTTTGTTAGATCATAGGAATTATTTGCAAATTGTTTGTTAGTTAATTCTTGATCTTAATGTGTTTTAATGGAATTCCAAGAGGTTTTCTTTTAAATATTTTTTTAAGAAGTTGTAGGTTACATTTTCTTGAAGAGTTTTTCCCATAAATGTTTTATGGACTCCATAACTTGTCCTCAAGTTTTGGATTTCCAAGAGACTCTTCATTAAAAGTTTTAAACACTTAAAACTCATAAGTTATGAATATCCAAAAGTTTTTTGAATTGTTCAAAACTTGCCCTCAAGTTTTGGAATTTGTAAAGTCTCACACAAACTTTAATTCCATATCCTAGAAGTTTTAAATGTTAAAATTCTACCCTTATACTATTTATAACATTAATGGTTAATTATTATATATATGTATAAGAACAAGTCGTTTTACCGTTAGTAGGCCTCATTCACGAAGCCGGTCTATAAGGTGGGTATAAGGTTGTTGCCTATAAAATGGCGACTTAATGGGTGTCCGCTCTCACCCACCGCTTGCTTGACTGGTGGAGGGTCGTTAGCCGAACGGGTAGGACAATGACTTTAAATTCTCATTAAAAGTATAATGATTATTATAAAGTAACTAAACATATTTTATTTAATTCCCAATCTTAGTTACTTTAGGAAAAACGTGAATTTGGTGCTAGCCCATGGAATTCACACTTTGTACCTTACCAAGTCGTTGGTGGAGCGTGTGTGGTTAACCGGCACACTAACTTGGACTAGTAAGGATCACGAAGGGTGACTTAATGTTTGTCATAGATCAATGGAGCGTGTGTGGTTAACTGGCACATTGATTGGGTGATAATATTAAGGGTACCAAGTGAATTGGTATGGTTATTCACACCTTGTTTTGTGATCCTCGGCATCCCAGTCATAAAATTTGAGAGGGCACACTCGAGATTGAAACATGTCATTGAAAAGTTCAATGAATCTCAAAAGATCTAGGAATTTCAAATCCAATTAAAACCTGATAAATTATTTCGTTTTTTATGGTGGAAATTGGTGAATCGTCATTCGCTTACCTTCAAATATTTTATAGCTTGGATTACGACATCCCTCTTCCAAATTATAAAATATTGTGTTGGGTCCTAGCCTTAATATTTCATATTGGGTGTTATATTAAGGACTTTGAATCAACTAACTTGATTTTCTCCCATTATAGATGTCTGTTTCAGACAACTATGATCTTCCCAAATCTCTTGAAGATGGTGTCCCTCAACATCATGCTTCACTTCCTCCACCTCCTCCAATTATTCTCCCTCACCCACAAGTTCTTGAAAAGTTTAAAGTCACTCAATCCCTATTGGCAAGAATAGTTTATGTGTGCTCGCATCTTGGAGATAAAGTCACATATTGACAAGCCGGGAGAGTTGGGTTTCAAAGTCTCGTGAAAGTTGGATGTTCAATCACTTTCTTAGTAACATAATGAGTCTCTTTAGGACTACTGTGAGACAGACTATGACATGACCCTTAATGATGTTATCTATTTGCTTGGTGTTGTGGAATCAGCAATGATTTGGAACACCAGTAAAGCAAATTTGATTAAAAGAACAACTTCCCAAGTCTTAAATGGACATTGACAATGGTAGCATTGGATATCTAGAAAAGGATTTCTCTTCCCAATAGAAAGGGATCGGCCATAGTCAACTCGGTTGACCAAATGGTAAAGAGAAAGGCTAAGTCTGAGATAGTCTCATGTGCCAAAGGGTCCATGTGTTTTGTCGCCAAAGGAAGGGGCATTGGTTGCGAAGCTGCCCTATTCACCTGAAAGGTCATAAGGTTGATCAAGTCAAGAGGTTTGACTCTACTTCGGGTAAAGTCCACTGACTAACTCTATTAAGTTTCTATTTGGAGATTCTTATTACATAATGTGAATGGTTCACATGTTGATGTTTTTAAGAATCAAAGAAAAGATAGGAAGCTTAAAGTAAGTATATGTTGATTCTGATTGCGAAGGTGGGTTTCGATCGCATGGTTCGGTAATCAGAATTTTGAGTTGTTGCTTAAGAGTTATAATATATTGCTTATGAATAGATAACAACTAGGTTTTCATGTGGATTGTAAGGATAAGTTTTTCCGCAAAGTTTTAAAATAAAAGAAAAAAAAGGGTTTTAGTTTTATTTATTTTAAAAATATCCTTACAATGACATCTGTGGAAAATTGTTGCTTATATGTTTCCAGTAATAGCAATATTGTAAAGTGGATTTGATTCTTTCATTTGTGGTAGTGTCTGAATTTACCAAATGAAGAAAGTTTTTCATCACCCAAGTTTCAATTGGACAGAAACTTGGAATCATACAAGTTGTATTGTGTGATGAATGAGAATTTTCATCTTTGAAAATTAAGACTAATTTTTTGATCACATGTATATGTGAGTCAGTTGAAGGACTAAGGAATTAGGTACACTGGGTGTGCGCTGGTCAAGGTCCACCACAAAGATTGATTTGTCATGATTTACTAAAGATTAGTAAATATGATTATACTTATGAGGTTAAGTATAATTTTGTAACATTGGAAAGGTTACAATGTATGACAAAACAAATGAGAAGAATCAAATTAGGCAGACAGATAAAAGTTTCTCAAATCTGAAAGGATGGGAGAGTACTTTAGTATCGTATTTCATGATCATCTTAATGATTATGAAACCATATCACAAATTCATACTCTAAGGACGTCTTAGTGCATTGTTATGGCTAAGAAGAGAGGTCATGAATTGTTGGATTGGTTAAAATCAAGAAGATGAGTCATACTTCGTTCCAAAACAATTATTAGAGTCATACTCCAAGATTGTAACCTTGAGTGACATAAAGGAAGATTTATTAACACTAGTCAAATGAAAGAGTAAAATGTTTTCTACTCTTGTACATTTGAGATTGGTAAGTTGTGATGTCTTGGATGAGACAAAGACCAACTAAGACCAATTGTGTTAAGTGTTAGTCTTGATAAGAATCCGCACTATCCCTTGAATATTTGTTTTGTCAAGGAATGGTTCTTGACTGGGGAAACTTATATGTCAAGGGGACAGTGGGAGCCTTAAAGATCCTGAAAGAGTTTCAAGATTTAATCAAGAGTAAAACCTATAATTTATCACTAGCACACGACTTAAGGTTTGCAACCTATCGTGTTGACATAATTCTTATTTCTGTACCTACTTCAATTAAGTTGAATTTGCATGTGAGTAATCAGAGTTCAACTTGGAAGCATTGGTGGGCCTTGTGCTACCAAGGTGACAAGAAACTAAAATTGAACAAGTTTAATCCATGTAAGACTGAATTTGTCACTAATCTTATCTTGTGATTATGGTTTTGACAAATTCACATGGATAGGAACTCATACACTATAAAATCTAAGTGCCATAAGGTTTCTCTCCGATTCATGAAAATGATGGTGAGGAAACGCTTTCACTAAGTAGATTTTACGTAGATATCAATTGTGTTATTTGCATTTTCAAAAGTCGTTAGTGGAGCGCGTGTGGTTAACCGGCACACTAACATGGACTTATGAGAAATGGCAAATGCCTAAGCAATTGAGACTATGATTACGACATCCCTTTTCATAGTTCTGAAAATTGTTTAGACACACATGTGAGCTATCTAAGAAAGGGTGTATGAATCTAAATTTCAGAAGTCCAACAGATTTCTGGAAATATGTCAGAGCTAGTGGGAGCATAAGTGTTATGCTGATAATCATCATGTTAGTGGGAGCATGATTATTACGTTTAGTGTTGCAAGTTAGCAATGTTAATTATAGAAAACAAAGTTTCAATTCGTGAAGTTGCAGGGGTTAAAAAGTTGTTTTGCTATAATTAAGGGAGAGGAAATTATACTTCATTTCAATTCTAAAGCTTAGATTGAGATTTTAATCATCTTTAGTCAAGAATATATATATATATATATATATATATATATATATATATATATATATATATATATATATATATATATATATATATATATATATATATATATATGAATTTTATGTCTGAATGGTTCGACTTAAGGAAATTCTATATATATTGCGTTCTCAAAATTCAATTATGACTACGGCATCCCTCTTCATAGTTAAATTTTGAAAACATGGCAAATAAAAAATATTGTAGCAAAAGACTGGTCTAGTATCATGTCTTTATGTCAAACATCATGAATCGTGTCCCATATGCTTCGGATATAGGATCGATTTCATGTGCTATAATATTCATCCTTTCTAAATTTTCCAAATGCTCAGGGCATTTAGAAGGGAAAAGTCTAGAACTGGATATGACTACAGTGATTAAGCAATTGTTGAGGACAATCTGAGGTTTGCCAAAGATTGGTTGCTCAGGGACATTTGGAAGTGTAGTGTTAATTTTGGCAGGACCATATTGACATTTTCTGTAAAGAGGTAACTCTTGTTCAGAAGTGATAGTCAAAATGGGACTATGGAAATGTCTCCATAGGTGGAAGTTATTCAATCTATGTAAGATTAGAATACCTTAATGCAAGAAGGATGTTCAAAGCAATGTACTTTGAATATGAGACTTCCGTTCCATAGAAGTTGACCTTCTTTGGAATACTCTATAATGACTGGTGACAAGGTTTTGGTGACTTTGTGCATAATCATTACAAGAGGAACATTACATAAAAGTTTAAACTAACAGATTTTTTGGTAAATGATAGGAATTGGGGATTCTCACATTTACAATAAGGATTTGGGATTGTGAAATGAGTATCATTGGAATCATGTTCAATTGATCTACATCACAATGTAAGGATCATAGACAAACATAGTGTGCATACTTGAAGTATGGCATAACTATTGTTTAGAAAAACAAAGTGTACATGCTAGGAGCATGTGACGACTGTTGTTTTTATTCAAGTCTTAGGTTGATTGTTTGAAACATTATACAATGAAGAATGTGTAATCAATATGGTGATAAATAAAAGGTGGTTCTATTTATATTCAAAAGGGTTCTGAGACCATATTGGATTCGATTATTATTGTGTTTCACTTTGCGTGTTTTGACTTCCAAAATAGCTAGGTTATTCTTTCCGAATGACTAAGTTATTTAAACACTCCACAATCGTTCATATGTTGGAAGTCAAGACTATCATGAATCGAGTTTGTAGATGGCTAAATAGGTTTAGTCTTAGCAATGGTTGCTACAACATTCATGAGTCCTCATAAGTTATGAGTATTGGAATAAACCCACGCTCACTTGTATCACTTCATGGAATTTATCTCGAGTGATCGTGAGACGGTAATATCATATAAATCTTCAAACCTAGAGATATGAGTTGTTACCTATGAGTTGGTTGTGCATTGATTGCACGTAAACGCATCAGTAACTTGATGTTATAAAACGTGCCTTTGTGTACAATTCAACAAGTAGTAGAACAAGCATATGAGTCGAAGTTTATCTGTTCCTTCTAGAAATAGAGGCGATATTTTGGCCCCTCGATGATTTTGTTGTGACCTATGTACCGGCCAGTCAGAACTAAATTGATGTGTTCGATTAAGTTCTTTGTCAAACAAATCGAAAATCGGGAAACAAACTGCTGGCAAATAAGTACGACGTTGTTCCATGTATTTGTCCCGCTGATATCATGAGAACAGAGGATTATATGATCACTTATCTAAAATGGCGCTTCATAGTTCAACAGAGTTTTCGAGAGCTACGATTGCTGGTTGGTTCCTGAAGTAACATACGCAAATATAGTTATTAGACTTATCCAAGTGGGAGTCTGTTGGATAAGGTGTCTAAGTCCATAACTTATTTGGTATATACTTGACCCGACCCGGCATGGTCCATTTGGGTTGCATTTCATCCAAACTACTTATGGATAATTTTATGAGAGTTATACACATATGATTATTAATATATTATAAGTTATAATATATTAATATGAAGTCATGTTATTTAATTAGTCTTAGTCTTAAATTAATTATGAATTAATTTAGAGATTAAAAGGAAGACTAATTAGATTGTGGGCTATTGGTTTTATATGGTGTGGGCTAACACTCATTTGTTAATGGGTTAGGCTTGTATGGAAGTCCATGGATGATCCATGGAGCTTTTAACCCATGGATCCTTGGAAAAGGAAAGGTCATGGGTTATTAGGGTTTCACCCTAATCATGTACACTATATAAGCATGCTTATGTTGCATGAAATAGCCACTAGTGTGTGCTTGTGTGTGGCCGATTTTATAGTGTGTATACACTCTCTCAAAGTTTTCCAAGAGTTTGTGGTGATTTGTGATTCCATTTGAGGCATTCACACTATTGGTGCTTGGCCCTCAAACTCCTTAGGATTCAAACTCATCATCAAAAGGTATGTAATCTTATCTAATTCTTTTATGTTTAAAAGTACCCCATGCCATGTTAGATAGGTTATAAACCTTGGAAAATTTATTATTTTGCATGTATTTAGACAAACATAGATCCAAGGTTTATTAGGGTTGCATGCACACTTAGGAAGTGTTAGATTGCTCAAAACCCAACAATATCATCCCCAGACAGACGGACAGAGTGAGCGGATGATTTAGACGCTCGAGGATATGCTTCAGGCATGTGTGTTGGATTTCAGGGGGAGTTGGGATACGTACTTGCCCTTGGCAGAGTTTTCCTACAACAACTGCCATCATTCGAGCATTGGTTTGCCGCCCTTTGAGCTGTTGTATGGGAGGAGGTGCAGG
Source organism: Lactuca sativa (assembly GCF_002870075.4). Taxonomy (NCBI): domain Eukaryota; kingdom Viridiplantae; phylum Streptophyta; class Magnoliopsida; order Asterales; family Asteraceae; genus Lactuca; species Lactuca sativa. The sequence goes on from NC_056625.2 coordinate 214,169,575, forward strand.
ACCTCCATTTGCTGGGGAGAGGTGGGTCAGTGCGTGATGGGCAGTACAAAGATAGTGCTTCAGACGACAGAGCAGATCCAGCAGGTCAGACAGAGGTTGTTGACCACTCAGAGTCGTCAGAAGAGTTATGCGGACAGACGCCGGTCCGAGCTTGAGTTTCAGGTCGGCGACTTTGTGCTCCTGAAGGTCTCTCCTTGGAAAGGAGTGATCCGATTCAGGAAGAGGGGCAAATTGGGGCCCCGATATATTGGTCCATTCTGAGTGATCGCGAGGGTAGGCTGGGTAGCCTATCGTTTGGATTTTCCAGCAGAGTTGGGGCAGATTCACGACACTTTCCATGTGTCGCTGCTACGGAAGTGTATAGCCGATGAGTCGACACTGGTTCCATTAGAGGATATTCAGGTGGATGCGAGCCTGAATTATGCTGAGAGACCAGTGGCCATCAGAGATCGGAAAATCAAGGTTCTGAGGAACAAGGAGGTACCCCTGGTTTTGGTTCAGTGGTAGCATCGAAAGGGGTCCGAAATGACTTGGGAACCAGAGCGCGAGATGCGTGAGCAACATCCAGAGTTATTTGCGGAGCAAGACTTCGGGGGCGAAGTTTAGTTCTAGTGGAGGAGAATTGTAACAGCCGGATTCCCAGGTATTAATTAATCATTATTTTTCTTGTAATTTGTAAGTGGACTCGGCGAGTTGGAGCCTAGAACTCGCCGAGTATGATCGCGGATTTAGACGTGGGTTCGCGGCCGAACTCAGCGAGTCCATGCTGTTTAATGAAAGCCTAATTTCCCGGCCCTGAGCCCTATTTAAAGGGCCTTATAACCCTTCATTGCGGCTACCTTCGACCTTGAGAGCACCAGAGCATTTGAGAGTCCTTGTGAGTGAGAAAATAGGCCATTATTCACCATCTTTGTGTGTGTTTGCAAGAAAGGAAGAGGAAGGCCAAGCTAGGAGAGTTGGGGAGCTTGGATCTACTTCTATTTCAGCAGAGGAAGCCTTTTGAGGTAACATTCAGAGCTTATTCTCGTGTTTTTGTTGATATGGCCAAATCTAGGGTTTCTTTATGCCTTGTTTGCCTTGTATTTGGAGTGTGAGAGGTCCCTTGGGGAAATGGTACCTAGATCTGGACCTTAGTAGGTCCAGAGAGTCCCAAATTCCCTGCTTTATGCCTTTCCTTTTGAGTTGGGGATTTAGGTTACCATTTTAGAGGTCATTTCACCAAAAGGAGCCTTGTAAAAGTTGCATGGTAGCCAAGATTGTGACTTTACGTGATGAATGTGCTTGGAAGGACTGGATCTATGAGTTAATGGAGTGGATCTGACCTTAGGAGTGAGTTTGGGTTAATGCATGGCATGGACTCGCCGAGTCTGAAGAACAGACTCGGCGAGTAGCATGAAGATTGTCCTTAACCACTCAGCGAGTGGTCTTGCCGAATTAAGGTGTTGACTCAGTGAGTCAGAGAGGGTTGTCGAGTGGACTGAGTCAGATGGGACTCGCCGAGTTGTTCTTGAGACTTGGCGAGTTGAGTCATGGTGGTCCCGCGATTCATGCCAGGTAGAACTCGTCGAGTTAGGGAAGTACTCGACGTGCCACGAGAGGATCCGAGGGAGTCAGTGAACACGTATAGACTCGCCGAGTTGCTCTAGTGCACTCGCCGAGTCCGGTCAAGTTGACCGTTGACCGTTGACCATAGTTGACCAGTGTTGACTTGATAGGGGTAGTCAACCTTAGTTGAGAAAGTGTTAATTAGAGATATATTGTATTATAGGAGCATTATAGCTCGGAGGATCGAGCGCGAGTGATTCCGGGACTTACGAGTATCGAGATACACGAGGTGAGTCTTCTCACTATACTTTACCTTGAGTAGGTAACCAGAGTTATGATACAGTGTTTGTATACTATATATGTGTTATGTGTTGCATTGCATTATTCTATGTGATTTATGCTGTGCATGTCTACAGAGTTAGAACCTGAGGGTTCACAGAGTTTGGGTGCACGGACCCACAGAGTAATAGCCTCGAGTGGCTAATATTTGTTATATGTGGTATTTTGGGGAACTCACTAAGCTTTGTGCTTACAGTGTTGGTGTTATTTGTTTCAGGTACTAGTGATGACCGTGGGAAGGCGCCGACTTGATCAGTACACACACATGGGATTTTTATGATATGTGATCTTGGGATGCTTTGTATGACATTGATTGGAGTTTCAAACATTGATGTTTTATAAAAATTAAATGAAAATGTTTTTATATTATGCGAAAAATTGTTTTGAAATTTACGTTGTTACATGTTTTGACTTCCAGAATAAACTACGTTATTCTTCTGGAATGACTAAGTTATTCAAACCATCCACAGTCGGTCATATGTTGGAAGTAGATATGAATTAAGACTGTCATGGGTTGGCTTGTAGAGGTCTAAGATGTTGGACAAAGGGCTACAACACTCATGAGTGCTCATAAGTTCTGAGTATTGGATTCAACCCGCGCTCATTGGAATCACTTTATGGATTTTATCACGAGTGATCATGAGACGATAATATATTATATTCTTCAAACCTAGAGATATGAGTTGTTACTATGAGTTGGTTATACATTGATTGCACGAAAACGCATTCGGTAACTCGGTGTTATAAAACGTTCCTTTGTGTATGATTAAACAAGTAGTAGAACAAGCCATATGAGTCGAAGTTTATCCATTCCTTTTACCTTCGGGATAAAAGCGATATATATGTGGGCCCCTCGATGATTCAATGATGACACATGTGAGTGCTTGGCCAAGCCAGGACTGATTTGATTTGTTCAATCAGTCAGTCGTCATGAATCGGAAATCAGGAAAACAACAAATGGACAGAGAGAATGATTATAATCCATGTCTCAGTCCATATGATATCTAGAATGGAGGAACATATGATCCTTTATCTAATGGACAAGTTCGTTGACAAGACCAGAGTTCGACAGCGGCTTTAAGAGCTACGATTGCCAGTTAGGTTTTGAAGTCATACTCAATAATAGTTTTAGACTTATCCAAGTGGGAGACTGTTGGATTAATGTCTAAGTCCATAACTATATTTGGTATGTACTTGACCCAACCCGGCATGGTCCATTTGGGTTGCACTTCACCGACACAATTTATATGGATAATCTTTTGAGAATAGTATGTTTATGATTAATATGAATATATTATAAGTTCTAATATATTAATATGAAATCATATTATTTAATTAGTATTGATCAAGAATTAATTTAGAATTAATTAAGTGATCAAAATGAACTAATTAAATATGGACTCTTATATATATGGAATGGGCCAAGTTCATTTAGGTTGGGCTAAGCTTTCATGGATAGTCCATGGAGTGTTTAACCCATGGATCCTAGGAAATGAAAGGTCATGGGTATTAGGGTTTAACCCTAATCCTCCACACTATATAAAGATGTCCTTGGTTGGTGAAATTGGCACTAGTGTGGTTACACTAAGAGGGCTAGCCGATTTCACTAGAGAGAACCAAGTATTCATATTCTCTAAAGTCTTCCAAGGTGTTTTTGGTGATTTGTGATTCCACTTGAGGCTTCCACACTATTGGGGCTAAGCTCTTAAAGCTTGAAGAGATAAAGCTACATTAAAAGGTATGTCATCTAACTAGTACTTTGTAGTATAAGAGCTTCATAATATGCTAGTTAGGATTAAAGCCTTGGAAAGTTCTTATTTGCATGTATAATAGAGAAAACATAGATCCAAGGTTTATAGGGTTGCATGTACACCATAGGAGTGTTAGATTGCTCAAAACACATCACCAGTGGTAGCCGAATTCAATGCCCTAGGGGTCATATTTATACTTACAGGCTACTAGGGTTTCAGTCTAAACCCTAATGGACAGCTTAGCCACCAAGCAGCCCAAGGAACCTTCTGGAATAAGGCCTTGGATGAAAATATGATGGATACCCATCATAATTTCGTTCCCCCTCAAGCCCATTAGGTTTCCTTAACCCAAAAGTCAACTATCATACATTTGACAGTTTATACCCCTTTATTCAATTAATCTCTTTTGGTCACCAAATCATAATTTATGACCAATGCTAATTAAATAAATATGATTTCTCCTTTAATATATTATTCTTATAATATATTAATAAACCATAATATTCTCTCTTTCTCCTTAAATTACCTTGTCAAGTTGATTTGGAGAAGGCAACCCAAAAGGACCATGCACAACCGGGTCAAGTACGCACCAAATATAGTTACGGTCTTAGACACTATTCCAACAATTACCCCCTAAGCATGATTGAGTTAAATGCATATTACTACGTACAAGAGTTGTTGTTTCCGCTGTTTGTAAGTTTCTCATAACCATACTACACGTGGTACTAATGTCGACATTTGTCACCCCAGACCTACCGGTCTAACTGGAGCTTACAGTTTAGGTGTGGGTTCGTCAAACCCGTATAGATCTATACACAAATTCGCGCTCTCCCTCCAGGAGACTCTGGTTAAAGATGGGGACTTTCGTTTTGGTACTAACAAAGCCATATGTCTCACATGACTGCTAACAACAAGTTCACGAGTAATATAATGAAATACCTTTTGTATGAAAAGATTATCCTTGTTATGAAGAATGCATACTTGTAAATAAAACGTTGGTATAGACTCATGAATGAACTGACTCTTGCATGATTCCTTGTAATAGGAATAATGTTTTGTATCCCCTAAACTATTCCTATAATAGTTTACTGGAATGTAATTGATGAGTGTCCAAGTAGGTTTATACACCCTTGCTACCTAAGAGTGTCGAAACTGAACTAACTGATGGGACTTTTATGTCTATATAGGTATACATGATCTATATAACTAATATTTAGATGACATTCAGACGAATAACTGATACCCTAAGGCCACATCCCAACGAGAACAGAAAAAGAAATAAGGCGTGCTAGTCGTTCCAAGTCTTTTAAACCTTTCTTATTTAACTATACATATATAGGCAAGCATTTAACAATATAAAAGTATAAAAGAGGTTTTGTAAAACCTTTGAAAATTTTAATAAATAAGAATTTATGACTTGATGTCAGTTTATAAAACAATTCGAAAACAGTTGACAAGACAGTTTAAGTGTAAGAAAACCTTTGTTTGAAGCACAACTATAACAGAATCAAAAAGGAAACATACATTATGTAAGACAGTTTCTAAAAGTGTTTTAACATTCAAACGTTTGAGAAAGCTATTTGAAGTACTCTATTTAGTGAAACGGCTAAAAGTGTAGTAAGTCCAATTGTATGTTAGTTATAAATCACATGTGATTGATTATATAACCAAAAAGTATAACAAAGATTTATGTCTTTCACACGGGGATAACCGTGTGTTTACTTGTATTCCCCCCCTTAAAAGTGTATAAAAAGCATTGATAAACATTTGAAAGTGTAGTTTATAGGGGTACGAACTCACATGATTGAAGTGGTTGATTTGAAGTAGTCGAGAGAAGAATCGAGCAGAACTTCGACAGGAAGAGTTGAAAACGCGGGAAAATCTCGGGATTCTCGGGAATCTCGGGAATCTCGGGAACACAAAACCTTTCTTCGGGACTTGACGGTGAAAACCGGAGCTTTGGGAGGGCTTCGGGGGCTTAAACGCAGAGTTTCAGCGCGAGAAAAAAGGGAACTGAGCAATGGAACTCGGAGCCCTTGAAATCTATTTATAGGGCCATTTTTTTAGTGTCACGTCGTGGCAGAGGGTGTGCCACATCGTGGTGAGTCAGCCTTATCCTCTTCTATTGATTGGACGCTCTCAGTCACTGGCCGGGTCGCGGCGAACTGTGCCACGTCGTGGCAAGCCTGACAGCCTTGGATTTCGGGCCTCGAACTTCTAAAATCCGTAACTTTCGCATACGAGCTCCTTTTTCGACGTTCTTTATATGCACGCGTAGCTCAAAATATGATCTACAACTCTCGTTTAGACATCATCGGCAAATTTTGAATTTTTTTTTAATTATTTATTTTTAACGGGCCGAGACACGAAAACTCGTTAAAAATCCATAACTCCTTCATCTGATGTCCGTTTTCGTCAGACTTTTCATCGTTGCACTACTATTGTTGAGACCTTCGACTCTCATTTAGGTTGTTTTGGCCAAAAGTCTCTCGATCTCTATTTCGAGTTTTCAGCTGTCTACTACTATATCCGGATCCTGGTAAAATCATAACTTCCTCATACGAAGTCAGATTTGGACGTTCTTTTTATGTACGCTCGTGGTTTAATGATATCTACAACTTTCATTTAGATATTTAAGGATAAAAACTATTGTATTGAAACTTCGCGTTTTTTCGTTTAATCGGTGTTGCCGGTTTTTGTCGGGAATTTTAGAATGGTTATAACTTCTTCGTTATAACTCGGATTTTTGTGTTCTTTATATGTATGAAAACCTTGTTACGATTCCTACCACTTGATTTAACCCAAATAAGATTTTAGGAAAGTTATATTTTGACCTAAATTTAACTGGTTTTACATTACATTGTCTCTAAATATCGGGTTGTCACACATTATCCCCCCATTAGAGGGAATTACGTCCGGAAATTCAAAATTAAGATACAAATTATGGGATCGAAAAAAGATGCGGATATTTCTGGTTCATCGAGTCTTCGCGCTCCCAAGTGAATTCGGTCCCCGCTTGGCATTCCAGCGAACCTTCACTATCGGGATGCGGCTTTGTTTCGTAAGTTTGATCTCTCGATCCATGATTTCGATTGGTTCTTCCATAAAGTTCAGATTTTCATTGATTTCGATCTCATTAAGAGGGATCACGAGGGTTTCATCGGATAAACGCTTTTTAAGATTAGAGACGTGAAAGACAGGATGGATGTTGCTAAGCTCTTGGGGTAATCGAAGTTTATAGGCTACGGGACCGATCCTAGCGAGGATCTCGAAAGGTCCTATGTACCCCGGGTTAACTTTTCCGTGCTTTCCAAAGCGTATCATACCTTTGCAGCGCGAGACCTTTAACAGGACACGATCTCCAACCTGGAATTCCAGAGGTTTCCGTCGTTTATCAGCGTAACTCTTCTGTCAGTCTCGTGAAGCTTTCAGTCGTTCTCGGATTTGGATGATCTTCTCGGTGGTTTCGCGGATGATCTCCAACCTGCTATCTCGATCAGAGATAATGGACACAGGTACACCGTGCAGTCGGACTACCTCATGTGTAACATCCCCCTCTGGCACGTATCACAATATTGTCCACTTTGGGCCACTCGGCACGAGGACTTCCCATGGGGTCACCCATCCTGGTACTACTCCCGCCCGATCACGCTTAACTACAGAGTTCTTATGGGATCTGCTGCCCTCACGGCTTTAAAACGCGTTGTGATAGGGAAGGTATCCACATCCCTTATAACGAATGCTTAGTTCTCCTTCCCAGCCGATGTGAGATCAGATCTAACCCACTTTCACCCCCCATTATAGGGTTCGACGTCCCCGTCGAACACATTGACCCGTGCCCTGACTCTGATACCATTTTGTAACATCCCCCTCTGGCACGTATCACAATATTGTCCGCTTTGAGCCACTCGGCACGAGGACTTCCCAGGGGGTCACCCATCCTGGTACTACTCCCGCCCGAGCACGCTTAACTACAGAGTTCTTATGGGATCTGCTGCCCTCACGGCTTTAAAATGCGTTGTGATAGGGAAGGTATCCACATCCCTTATAAGGAATTCTTAGTTCTCCTTCCCAGCCAATGTGGGATCAGATCAAAGTGGGTCGGACTGTGATTTGGGTCATAAGTGGGTTAGATCTGATCCCACATCGGCTGGGAAGGAGAACTAAGCATTCCTTATAAGGGATGTGGATACCTTCCTTATCACAACGCGTTTTAAAGCCGTGAGGGCAGCAGATCCCATAAGAACTCTGTAGTTAAGCATGCTCGGGTGGGACTAGTACCAGGATGGGTGACCCCCTGGGAAGTCCTCGTGCCGAGTGGCCCAAAGCGGACAATATTGTGATACGTGCCAGAGGGGGATGTTACAAATGGTATTAGAGCTAGGGCACGGGTTGATGTGTTCGACGGGGACGTCGAACCCTATAATGGGGGGGGGGGGGGGTGAAAGTGGGTTAGATCTGATCCCACATCGGATGGGAAGGAGAACTAAGCATTCCTTATAAGGGGTGTGGATACCTTCCCTAACACAACGCGTTTTAAAGTCGTGAGGGCAGCAGATCCCATAAGAACTCTGCAGTTAAGCGTGCTCGGGCTGGAGTAGTACCAGGATGGGTGACCCCTTGGGAAGTCCCCATGCCGAGTGGCCCAAAGCGGACAATATTGTGATACGTGCCAGAGGGGGATGTTACATCATGGATGTAAATTTGCATGAGTCTTTCCATCTTGAACGATTCTTTAATCAGAAGGAAGTGAGCGGATTTTGTCAAACGGTCAACAATTACCCAAATGGTATCGTACCCACTCAGAGATTTGGGTAACTTGGTGATGAAATCCATGGTGATCATCTCCCATTTCCACTCAGGTATCTCAGGCTGCTGGAGCAGACCCGAGGGTTTCTGATACTCGACCTTCACCTTGGGGCAAGTCAGACACTTGCCCACGAATGTAGCGATTTCGGCTTTCATGTTTGGCCACCAGTATTGTTTCTTGAGATCCAGGTACATCTTATCCGAACCTGGGTGAACAGAGTATCTGGTCTTGTGAGCTTCATCCATAACAACTTCCCTGAAACCTTCGAACTTTGGGGTCCAGATTCGATCCATGAAACAGTAGACTCCGTCAACTCTGATCTCAAGTTTCTTATCCATTCCCCTCAAGGCTTCGCTCGACACGTTCTCTGGTTTGAGGGCTTCCAACTGGGCTTCTCAGATTTGTGTGGATAAGTGGGAATGGATGGTCATTGTCAGTGTCTTCACCTTGTGGCTTGAACTCTCCTTTCGGCTAAGTGCATCTACCACCACATTGACCTTGACAAGGTGGTAGTGGATTTCGCACTCGTAGTCACTGAGCAGCTCTACCCATCGCCGTTGTCTCATGTTTAAGTCTTTCTGATCGAAGATGTGCTGCAGGCTCTTATGGTCAGTGAAAATCGTGCACTTGGTTCCGTAAAGATAATGTCTCCATATCTTCAGTGCGAAGACCACTGCTCTTAACTCCAAGCCGTGAGTTGTGTAGTTAACTTCATGTGCCTTCATCTATCTCGAGGCATAAGCGATAACTTTTCCTCTCTGCATAAGCACACAACCTAAGCCGTGATTGGACGCATCGCAATAAACAACGAAGTCCTCCGTCCCTTCGGGCAGGGACAGGATAGGTGCGCTGCACAAGGCTTGCTTCAACATATGGAATGTAGTGTCTTGCTTCTCACTCCAACAAAAGGATACACCTTTCTGTGTCAGAGTGGTCAGGGGTTTGGCGATTCTGGATGAATCTACAATAATAACCTGCGAGACCCAAGAATTGACGGATTTCTATGGGTGTCTTCGGTGCTGACCAATTCTCTATCGCTTTAATCTTGGAAGGGTCCATGTGTATACCCTTCTCGCTTACCACGTGACCAAGGAAGGTTACCTTCCGAATCCAGAATTCGCACTTGGAGAATTTTGCGTACAACTTTTCGGATCTAAGAGTTTCCAACACTAACCTCAAGTTTTGTTTGTGATCTTCTTCGCTTCTGGAATAGACAAGTACATCGTCAATGAATATGATAAAGAACTTGTCCAGAAAGGGGTGACACACCCAGTTCATCAGGTCCATGAACACTACCGGTGCGTTGGTTAGACCGAAGGGCATCACTACGAACTCGTAGTGTCCATACCGAGTCCTAAAAGCTGTTTTGGAAACATCACTCTCATCAACTCCTAGCTGATGATACCCTGAACTAAGGTCTATCTTCGAGAAGTAGCTGGCTCCCTGTAGTTGATCGAAGAGGTCATCAATTCGAGGAAGATGATATCGGTTTTTGATGGTCAACTTATTCAGCTCATGGTAGTCTATACACATCCGGAAGGATCCATCTTTCTTCTTTACAAACAATACCGGAGCTCCCCAGGGTGAGGAACTCAGTCTAATGAACCCTTTGCTGAGCAGTTCATTGAGCTGACTGGATAACTCTTGCATTTCTGCTGGCGCTAACCGATAAGGAGACTAGGCTACAGGGGTAGCTCTAGGGATTAGATCGATGCAGAAATCAACTTGACGTTCGGGAGGAATTCCCGGGAGCTCTTCGGGAAAGACATCAGGAAAGTTGCAGACTTCGGGGATGCTCTCAAGGTCTTCAACTTCCTGTTTCTTGTTGATTACATGGGCTAGGAATGCATGGCACTCCTTTCGCAAGAGCTTTTGAGCTTTGATGCAAGAAATGATGTGAAGATTGGAACTAAGTTTATCGCCGTAGATCATAAGAGTTTGGCCAGAGGGGAGATTGAGACGGATGACTTTTTCATAACAAAGAATATCAGCATGATTGGGACTCAACCAATCCATGCCAATGATAACATCAAAGCTCTTTATGGAAACTAGCATCAGGTCAATGGGAAAAGAGTGATCATTTAGGGTAAGGGTACAACCTATGAATATATCGTTAGCGTTCTCTTTCTCACCGTTAGCCATCTCGATGGGTAAATTTTTCAGTTAATGGTTGGGGATTAGGTTTAAGAAGATGTTTGAATGAATGGGTAACAAAACTTCTTTCAGCACCAGAATAAAAAAGGATACTAGCATAAGAGTTGTCGAGAAGGAACGTACCCGAGACAACGGTGGGATCGGCAACTGCCTCCCATCGTCCCATAGCTAGGACTCTCCCGGTGTTGCCAGTTGTTGCTGCCTTGGGGCAGTTTCGCTTGATTGGTTGATTGGGCTGGTGTTCTGCAGTTTCGAGCAAGGTGGACCTTCTTGCCATAGTTGTTGCAGAGTGTTTCACGACATGGCCTGGGAGTACGATGATGGTAGTTGCACTTGCTGCACCAGGGAAGGGTACCAGTGTATCCACTGGTAGTGGTTTGAGCTGTGGAAGCGACAGCAGAATCAACAACAGGAGTAGTAGCAGCGTGGACTGCCACATTTTTCTGCTTCTTGGAAGATCCTTGTGAACCCTGGCCCTTCCGTTTGTTCCAAAATTTCTTTTTATTTTCACCACTACCTTTAGCCGGTTCAGGAGCGGTGACCGCCTCATCGTGATTGTCTCCGTGATCAATTAGATTTTGCGCCAAACATTTAGCGCTGTCGTAGGTATCCGGCTTCGCAACTAAGACATTACCCTTAGTTGGCTAGGTCAACCCCCAGATAAACCTCTCAATCTTTTTACTCTCCAGGGTAACCATTCCCGGACAGAGTAGCACCAAGTCATCGAATCTGGAGGTGTAAGCGGCGATATCGGAACCCTTCATCTTTAGGTTCCAGAGTTCATGCTCCCGCTTCTGCATTTCACCCTGAGGGCAGTACTCTGCATGTAGAAGCTCTTTCATTACCTCCCAACCCATAGCATTGGCTACAGGTAGGGTTAAGGATTTGACTCGACCATCCTACCAAGTCAGGGCTTTATCAGTGAACGTGAAGGCGGCGAATTTCACCTTATCAGATTCTGAACAGGCACAGATTTCGAAAATTGAGAATCTTTTCAAACCATCGAGTCAGAGAAATAACACCCCCAGTGTCATTGAAGAGTGTGGTTTTTGTGTTCATAAAGTCTTTGTAGGAACACTCCTTCCGATGTCCCTGACTACCTTCCTGGTTTTGAGATTGGGTACCACCTCCTGGAACACTGGAGCCACCGGGGTTCATTTGAGACATGGCGGCTGCTACTGCAGCAGTAACAGCTGCCTGGAACATTACATGATCAAATTGAGGAGGAGGTGGTGGCATAGGGTTGTTGTTCTTTGAACTGGGTCTCTTTCTTGGAGGCATCTTGATCTAAAATGATCTGGAAGAGAGGATGGTAAGTCCTCTAAATTGAATCAAGAGATATGAAACAAGAGATATCTCATTATGATAGATAAAGTGTTCTACTATGAGATAATATAGGAAAGCTAACAAGGCAAGAAATTATCGCTAAAGGAATGAATGAGTAGCAACACTTGAATGAGAATTTCTATAACGAAGTTGGCTCTAGAAAATACTCCCATAGTATTTTATGTTTCGATGCGACGATGACTCGTTGTTTGGATATTAGGTAAGTTTTAGGCATGCTGCACACCACAGTCACCCCCAAGCACATGTTGGCCGTGTCTCGAATGAATATAGTTGATCAGGCTATATTGACCCTAGACATGACTACATAACTGCCCATGTTTAACCGCAGCGCTCAACACCCAATTACTTATGTTTTGTTCTACTTGTAGTTACGGATTGCTGCGGTTAGGTATTCTTGTATACTTTTTGAAAAATACTTATATTTTGAAGTATACTTTTAGTTCAGAGCACTTTGGCCCCTTAGTGTTTATAGTTATATACCATGTAAGGTTCGGTATACTTAGTTCACTATAAACAAGGGCTCTGATACCAATCTGTCACACCCCGAAACCGAAGGCGGAAACGTGCCGGGGCATAGGTGACGTCATGCGTAGTATCACAACCAATGTACATAGCAAGTGTGACAACCCGAATATTTCATATATATAAATTCTACCATCAAACACTTCATTTGGAAGTCAAATTCATTTCCGCCATCATTTAGCAAATTTAAAATCCGTTTTAGTATTCCGAGCTTTTCACACTTACCGATCAAGTCTTAGAAAGTAACCACTAAAGCCCTAAAACCAAAAATCATGTCACAAACCTCATAAGATAGAGTTTTCAGGCGGTAAACTCGGGCGGTAAACTCCAGGCGGTAAACTCGGGCGGTAAACTCCGGGCAGTAAACTCCGAGGCAGTAAACTCACCCTATATAAGGGTGAGTGAACCTCATTCTTACTCTTTCCACTCTCTCTCTCTCTACCCTTTCTCTACAAAGCCGATTTTGATCCAAAAGCGACCCTTTCAAGCTCCATAATCGTAAGTAATCTATCCTAGCTTGTTGTTTAGCTTGTTATACATGCAAATTCATGTTTAAATCATCCAAAAGCCTCAAAATCATGTGTTTACGGCCTAAGAACACTCTTGGAGCGCAAACACCCATAAATGGGGTTTTGAAGCCCCAAAACCCTTCCAAATCATTTCTAGTTCTTAGCTATGACTTAGGGACTTGCATGTATGAGCTTAGAACACCAAAATCTTGTCTTTTGGGGAGTAAACATGAGTTTACGGCCCAAGAACACTCTTGGACCGTAAACCCCTCTTCATGGGCCGTGAACACCAATTAAGGTGTTAAATTTACCCTTATACACCTCCTATGACTTGGGTAAATGTCTAGAATCAACCACCAATGAAGTAGGAGCGTTAAACATCAAAGAAACTATGGACTTAGGAGTTTATGGCCGTAAACCCTCCAAGGATTGGTCCATGGGCCGTAAACTCCCTTAAGAAGGCCAAATGATGCCCTAACTTTCCCCTTTGGCTTGGAATAATGCATAGAACCTTGTATTATTGCATTTATGACCTTAAATCAGGAATTGAAGGACCAAGTGAGAGTTTACGGCCGTAAACTCTATGTTTACAACTGAGAACTCCCTTAAATGGTTCATTTGGAGCCTTAACCCCTTCCTATACCCTAGAATTGAACCTAGCCTAATTCCACAAGTGTTGTATGACCTTTTAGCATCCAAAAACACACCACCGATGAGTTTACGGCCGTAAACTCATGGGGATATGGTCATTGGGCCAAAATCTCCTTTTAGAGTTTACTCTTGAGGAGTAAACTCCCTAACTAGGCCATACACTCCCTTATTGCAACCCCATAGCCACCTAGCACTTGACCAAAGTGTTTTTCCGCACATTAGGATGCTTATACGTGTTTAATTAGTATTATAATCACTAATTGTATGTAATCATACGTCTTCATATGTTACTAGGTCATTAAGTGTGTTCAAGTCTTCAGTTGACACCGAACACTCGACCGACACTTCCATCCGATCCACTCGCCACAGGTGAGTTCATACCCCTGAAATAACCTTTTAAATGATTTTAACTGCTTTTATAGGGGGGGAATACAAGTTGAACTGTAAAGTTATTTGATAAATCATATGTGATTAGTAACTGTATAGCAAAATAGATTTTTCCATGTTAACTGTTTTATCCAGCTTAAGATGTTCCAATTTCTCTTTCAACTCTTGTTATAGTATGAATTTCCCTTTTTGGTTATCATAAGTATTCGAAAGGTTTTCCGAAGGTTTTTCAAAGGTTTTCCAAAGGTTTTTCAAGCCTGGTTACTAGAGAGACATCAAGTCGTAATTTCTTGTTAAAGGTTTTCCAAAGGTTTTCTTCACTTAAACTGTTTTATCAAATCGTTTTCAAAGCTTGTTTTACAAAAATGACATCAAGTCGTAAATTCTTATTTTTAAAGGTTTTCCAAAGGTTTTACCAAAGTTTCCTTCTATGCTTTAATTTCATTAAATGCATGCCTATATTTGTATAGTTATATAAATAATGTTTAAAGGACTTAGGAAGGCTAGTTCGCCTATTTCCTTTTCCTCGTTGGGATGTGGTCTGGTGGGTATCGGGTATCCGTCCGAAGGTCGTTTAAATATTAATTATATATCATGTATACATGTATGGACATAAAAGCTCTCTCTCTCTCGGCTAAATTTATCGCCTTGAGTAGTACAGGCATTCTTCTATTATTCATGTTTCTGGAACCCTAGTAACTATTATAGGAATAGTTAGGAGACTCTCTCTCTATCTCTATCTCTATATCTATCTCTATCTCTATTTTACTTTAGAATGTGACACACTATTTCTCCTCTACGATGCTTCAATGCGCCAACGCCATGTAACCAGAGTCTCCGGGAAGGAGAGCGAACATCATGTGTATAGATCTATACGGGACTGACACTCCCACACCCAGACTACTAGCTACAGTCCGCGCCGGTAAGGCCCATGGGTGACATAATGCCACTACCTCTACGCCTGACCTGGAGGGTCATCGGATTCTCTATCGTCGATCAGCATGGTTATATACGGGTTCACATTCACCCTTTGTTTTAGACTTTGCTAGCTGTATCGTTCACTCGATCCTGTCTGGAGTCTGTATTCCCTTTGTTTTAGACTTTGCTAGCAGTATCATTCACTCGATATTGTCTGGAGTTTGTATTTCTTTGTTTTAGACTTTGCTAGCGGTGTCGTTCATTCGATACTGTCTGGAGTCTGTGCTTCATTTTGTTAGACTGAGCCAGGTATGTCATTCATTCGATACTCTCCTGGAGTCTATGATTTCTTTTGCCTTAGTCAGCAGTATTACTACTGAGGCATATGTTATTTTTCCCTTAGTATTTTTACTAGTGATATTCTTATATTTTCTTTAAAGTCAATACCGTATTTTGGTAATGATAGTATTTCTTGGAAAATTATTCCTTAAAACATAAGTCTGTCGGGTCTTGGTAGAAGACTACTTTTATTTAGAAAATATAGGATTTTCTGGAAAGGACGCTAATACACCGTAGATTCTAAACTATTATCTTTCATAAAGTTATTTTGAATAAAAATGCGTATTTATACAAATGACACTAAATACTTATGGACTCACCATCATTATAAAATGCTGCTACTCGCTTTCAAAATAACTTGAATTCTCAGGTCAGCGATAGACAGGTACATCCCGGGAGCTTTTGCGTAGACAGCCTAGTACCAACTGCATCTATGTTATGTTCTGTAATTAATTTGATGTTGCTACGAAATGTAACCTATGTAAAATTAGTACTATTAATGCAATGGTTGTTGTACTTTGATTACTATATTGCATATGTTGTGATACTTGACATGACGTCATCCACCCAAGAACGTTTCCGCCGTTCCAGTTTTGGGGTGTGACAGATTGGTAACAGAGCATTGTTTATAGTGAGCTCAGTAAATAAATTCATAAAAGATATACAGCCTATAAATACATAGGGATAAAACATTCTGACCAAAATTATACTTAAAAATATAACCATATTTTACCAAAGTATAAGAACATCCAGAATCTAAACACTCGAACGAAAGTATCACAAGAAGAACAAATAAAAGTCTTTGGATGTTGACCATTACTGTCAAACCTGGGCAGTTATGTAATCATAAGCTGGAATAATTGTAACCTGATCAACTACATTTATTCGAGATGCGACCAACGTGTGCTTGGGAGTGATGGTGGTGTTGCAACGAGTCTGATACTTACCAACTAGGAATGCTAGAGCCAAACATAAAGTTTAAAATACTATGGGAGTATTTTGGAATACTAAAAGACTCACATTAATCCCAAAATCATATTCAGAAGTTAAGAATCAAACAAGAAATTAAAATACCATAAGGGTATTTTAGGATCCATAAATAACATTGTGTGAAGAACTAAAAAGATCCATATTGATATACCTATGATTACAAAGGGTATACTTCCAAGGTTATATATAATAAGGATCCCATAGACTAAGAATGTGTGGTTTCGCTCTACTTCCTTTTCCTCATTGGGATGTGGATATAGAGTAGTATCACATATTCGAAGGCCTATCGGATCTAGGTTATATATAATTTGTGTACCCTATGTAATTTTAGTAGGACTCGATATGGATCACCCAGTGAAATGTTAATAATCTCTTAGGATTCTCTAGACATTTCCATTCTCGCACGAACCCTGTAGAAAACCTTATCCACTTCAATGTTCGATAGAAGAGTTGATTCAGACCCAGAAGAGGTTCATTGAGAAGATTTCCAGTTCGGAAATAAATGAACTAGGACGAGACTATTGAAACCACCAAGTGCCTATACCTTTTAGGGACACCGATGGGAAATCCGCCTGAACTTTCGAGATTTCGAGTCATCCATCATGAAGCGATGACACTCAGGGGCAGGATCAGAAGTAAGACAGCGCTGACACTCAGAGTCAGAATCGGAAGTAAGACGGAGTAGAAATTCAATATGTCTACATGAGAAGAGAACCCTAGGTATCTACCCGAAGAAAACCAACGCTGGTTCCAGCCAAGGATATGAGGTAGACAGAGGGAGCCAGTACATGGAACCCGAGAAGTGTCTTTTCCTCGTTATTGTCGCGCTAATACACCCATAAAATAAAACAATTTAGTGAGTTAGTGATTACACTACTCACACTCTGTGTTAGGTAAACCGTCTTTTCCCGTCGCAAGTAATACGATTAAATTGGATCCCAAAACCTCGATTGAGAGTGTTTAGCCATAAGTTTTCATGAGCCCTTTTCTTCCGTGATCCTCGTTCCAAACTTCCTTCAAATCTTTCCAAGCCGGAGAGTGAACCTTTCCAGCATAAAGATAACTTAGTAGGAACGACTCTCATCTTATGGCTTTCTGATACTCTTACTCCTACCTTGAATACCCGGACTACATCATAGGGATGTAGTTCGACACTCAGACAACCAATATCCGAGGCATGGGAAAAATTTATGCCTAATATAGTAAGGATAGATACGTCTAGAGTTAAACATCGTCTCTCATCAGCTTGTGTTCCATTCCGTGTAGGAAAACCATGCCACCGAAGAAACGTAACCAATCCGCTGGCAAGAAACCGAATATTCTATTCGATGAAGCTACGTTCCAAGCTGCGGTCTCGGCAGCCGTAGCAGCTGTCATGGCTCAACTGAATGCTAACAACGCCAATGTTAGCAAGAGCCCTATCAGGATTCCCGATCTAAGCAATGGGCAACAGCAACCAACACCTGCGTACCCAGCCACCCAAGAACCCCAACCAAATCCATTGAAGAGAAAGCTCAAGAATGAGGAAGGGAGTACCTCGGCTCAAGGACCTTTCGGAGGGCAACAAGCTAAGGAAGTCAATACCCCTGCCAAACCTTCCGTCCCAACTTCAAAAAGACCATACCTAGGAAACCTCCCCCGTTGCAGCAAGTGTAGCTACCATCATCATGGTATCTGTCAAGGACCCTTTTGCGTTAGGTGCAATATGAAGGGGCATGTCGCCCGCTTCTGTAGAACCCCCGGTTGAGTTCATTACATCAACCACTAATGTGGCAACCAGTCCAGTATGCCACCTATGTGGTTAGATTGGACACTTCAAGAAGGACTGCCCAACTGAGGGAAACGACAAGGGCACAGGAGAGGTATAACCCTAATGCTTAGGGAGAAGCATCAAGGAAGCCAGTAGAAATTTTGGTACATCTCTCAATCCGAAATAACTAACCGAAAAGATGAAATAACCAATTCTGATTGTAATTACTCTCCCGATAAGGCGAAAGTCGCAGCACTATTGTAAAATTCAAAACTTCATCAGGTAAAGCTATAATGGCTTGATATATACGTTAAAGCCATGTATAATTAAGATGGATAGACCTCGAGTGAGTGATGCTGCCGCATTTCCTGTTCCTTGTTTGGTTGTGGATTTAGGGCGGATTCGCTCAGTCAACAGTCCTTCCCACCTTAACTATACATGACTAGTGTATGATAGGCGATTATAGAAAGGACTCGTGAGAATCCATTCATGAAAGATACATTATTTCGAAACCTCAGGACCCTCTATAGTTCCATGTCGACTCTATCGGTCCAAGTATCCGCGACAGTGATACACGGGATGAAACCCAAGATGCCAAGAACTTGTGTGCCCGTTCAGCACATGACCCTATCGACCCTCATTCTATGTCATGACGATGTATGCCAACTTTGACGCCTCTATCAATCATGGTTCGACTTAGTGCAACCGTGTGTAAATTCCTAGTGTTGTGTAAAAAGAACTTTCACTGTAGCCATTTCGGCAAATAAAGGTTCTTCCGAACCTAATAATAAAACCTAATGCAATCCGTCAGTCATCTCTCTTATCTAAAACCTTCCGAAATACCCATGAGTAGGTTATCGCGCGTTGTTAACCAACCCATTCTTAGACAGATAGAAACCAAAGTGAAAGACACTATAGGTATTCCAGAAGGAGATAACCACCCGAAACCTACTGCGTAGATCCCCCAGAAAGACCCTTAGCACCTCACAATCAGGTTCGTGAATCAAGAGAAAGGAACTCATGGGATTAATTATGAAGTAACCGAGTATATGCATAAGAGTGGTATATAATTTAGATCAAAAAGATTTAAGATGTGTGCTTCCTCCTTACTCCTTGTTCCTCGTTGGGTTGTGGGTCTGGGGTGGAGTCGCACAACTAAACATCCCATCGATCTCAATTATATACGGCTTGCATACACCAAGTATTAGTGGTTAAGCCAAGTATGAGCTCTACCACGAACCTCATAGTAAAACCCTTGATCCTATCCCATAGAATAGGAACTAGATTCAAGAGAACCACTACGGGTTGAGCTACTAAAATGACCACAAATCCGAAATTTGTTGTCATCCCGGTTAAGCCAATGTAGTAGCTAACACCCTCAGTTGATAAAGAAATCTGAGTCGTAAGAGTCAAGGACATTGACTATGACCATCCATTCACGCTTAATCCCACGAATTAAGCATCTCGGCAGATATCCCAGAAACATGGAAGCTGCAATAAGTTAAACTCTGAGAAGAGTGGATGAGGAAATTAGGAGTTCCGGGTAACGAAACCCTATACTCTCTAGATTTGATCTAGATCGAGAAAGCTCCGAAACACCAGAAGAGTAGTTACAAAAGATACTCGCACTACTCAGGCACTTCGTCCACCCCATTATTGATGAGTAGTGCCTAGGACACTCCGCCTCCGCACGTGGAAGAAGTCACCGTCGCCCTGTAGACGATAGACTGCATTCTCCGAAGTAAATACTAGAATGCCAAGAACCACAGGAAAATCTCCGCAGCCAAGAAAACTTGAATAAGGTACGAAAGTAGGTTGCATTAAGCCTTATAACCCAGATCCTGAAGAGATTGTAGACTCGACACCAGTCTAGGTGTTAGTCGATGGGTTATCCAAGAACACGCGCTTTCTGCAACTGGAATAAACCGAAACCTTAGAGAATAGGGCATGTCTTTGAGATTCATTGGACTACTAGGTGTTCCAAGAATACTATCTCACACGGAAATAGTAGAACCACCTCCTGAGATAGTCCAACACTTCAAAAAATCTCTAAGAACTGAGTTAGCCCTGAGTAGAGATTGTTATTCATGAAACAGCAAAGCAAGTAAGAGCATGATTCTTTCCTGTTAGGAATTATATTGTGAAAGCGTCAACTAGACGATGATATAAAGTTTAGAAACTTTCTAAACATCGTCTGGTAAAACCCTATCTCACCGATCCTGAGAGTTTCCATTAGAAACATCTCAAGAATCAGAAGCGCAGGTTCATTTTGCACCAGATTGAGATAGATGCCCTACAGCAAATAGATACCCGTAGACATCCAATTCATCTGATGATCCATAAAACCTCTGAAAGCCAATCAGTAGCAAACGCGAATCTGAAAACGACATGAGCTTTCTAAGAACCAACCCGGGAACCCCACTCTGGTAAGAGAGAACGTTTAGAACTTCAAAATGGTGATCACGCCAGTGATGGTCCCACCATAGAAGTTCATTATGATCTAAGTACTGAAAAGCTCTATCTTTCCAAGAGCTTGGGACCATCCAAGATCCTTTATAAGAATTGGTCCAACTGTTGCCAGACCACGACTACTTTCGGAATTCCAAAAGTTCCACGCCGAATCAATCCACGTCTTAGACTTGAAAGAGAGCTTGCCCGACGTAACTCCCTAAATCCCACCTGTCTTGATAGAAATCATTGGGAACCCTAACTTCATAAAGGAACCTATAGGAATCACAAACCGAGCGAACAAGTGAATGAAACGAAATCCGCATCCCGTTAAGTGAAGGTTTGCTGGAACATCAAGCGAAGGCCGGAGTTCACTTGGGAGCACGACAACCAACCGAATAGGAAGTACCCTCATCTCTCTACCTGATTGTTCATGCCTACTTTCTTTCCAAAACCCTAATTTTGGGACGAAATTACCTCTAACGGGGGGATGATGTGACCACCCGAATATTTCATATATATAAATTCTACCGTCAAACACTTCATTTGGAAGTCAAATTCATTTCCACCATCATTTAGCAAATTTAAAATCTGTTTTAGTATTCCGAGCTTTTCACACTTACCGATCAAGTCTTAGAAAGTAACCACTAAAGCCCTAACACCAAAAATCATGTCATAAACCTCATAAGATAGAGTTTTCGGGCGGTAAACTCGGGCGGTAAACTCCGGGTGGTAAACTCGGGCGGTAAACTCCAAGGCAGTAAACTCACCCTATATAAGGGTGAGTGAAACTGATTCTTACTCTTTCCACACTCTCTCTCTATACCCTCTCTCTACAAAGCCGATTTTGATCCAAAAACGCCCCTTTAGAGCTCCATAATCGTAAGTAATATATCCTAGCTTGTTGTTTAGCTTGTTATACATGCAAATTCATGTTTAAATCATCCAAAAGCCTCAAAATCATGTGTTTACGGCCCAAGAACACTCTTGGACCGCAAACACCCATAAATGGGGTTTTGAAGCCCCAAAACCCTTCCAAATCATTTCTAGTGCTTAGCTATGACTTAGGGACTTGCATGTATGAGCTTAAAACACCAAAATCTTGTCTTTCGGGGAGTAAACATGAGTTTATGGCCCAAGAACACTCTTGGACCGTAAACCCCTCTTCATGGGCCGTGAACACCAATTAAGGTGTTAAATTTACCCTTATACACCTCCTATGACTTGGGTAAATGTCTAGAATCAACCACCAATGAAGTAGGAGCGTTAAACATCAAAGAAACTATGGACTTAGGAGTTTACGACCATAAACCCCCCAAGGATTGGTCCATGGGCCGTAAACTCCCTTAAAAAGGCCAAATGATGCCCTAACTTTCCCCTTTGGCTTGGAATAATGCATAGAACCTTGTATTATTGTATTTAAGACCTTAAATCAGGAATTGAAGGACCAAGTGAGAGTTTACGGCCGTAAACTCTATGTTTACAGCTGAGAACTCCCTTAAATGGTTCATTTGGAGCCTTAACCCCTTCCTATACCCTAGAATTGAACCTAGCCTAATTCCACAAGTGTTGTAAGACCTTTTAGCATCCAAAAACAAACCGCCCATGAGTTTACGGCCGTAAACTCATGGGGATATTGTCATTGGGCCGAAATCTCCTTTTAGAGTTTACTCTTGAGGAGTAAACTCCCTAACTAAGCCATACACTCCCTTATTGCAACCCAATAGCGTCCTAGCACTTAACCAAAGTGTTTTTCCGCACATTAGGATGCTTATACGTGTTTAATTAGTATTATAATCACTAATTGTATGTAAACATATGTATTTATATGTTACTAGTTCATTAAGTGTGTTCAAGTCTTCAGTTGACACCAAACACTCGACCGACACTTCCATCCGATCCACTCGCCACAGGTGAGTTCATACCGCTGAAATAACCTTTTAAATGATTTGAACTGGTTTTATAGGGGGGAAATACAAGTTGAGCTGTACAGTTATTCGATAAATCACATGTGATTAGTAACTGTATAGCAAAATAGATTTTTGCATGTTAACTGTTTTATCCAGCTTAAGATGTTCCAATTTCGCTTTCAACTCTTGTTAAAGTATGAATTTCCCTTTTTGATTATCATAAGTATTTGAAAGGTTTTTCAAGCCTGGTTACTAGAGAGACATCAAGTTGTAATTTCTTGTTAAAGGTTTTCCAAAGGTTTTCTTCACTTAAACTGTTTTATCAAATCATTTTCAAAGCTTGTTTTACAAAAATGACATCAAGTCGTAAATTCTTATTTGTAAAGGTTTTACCAAAGTTTCCTTCTATGCTTTTATTTCATTAAATGCATGCCTATATTTTTATAATTATATAAATAATGTTTGAAGGACTTAGGAAGGCTAGTTCGCCCTATTTCCTTTTCCTCGTTGGGATGTGGTCTGGTGGGTATCGAGTATCCATCCGAAGGTCGTTTAAATATTAGTTATATATCATGTATACATGTATGGACATAAAGGCTCTCTCTCTCATCCAAATGCATCGCCTTGAGTAGTACAGGCATCCTTCTATTATTCATGTTTCTGGAACCCTAGTAATTATTATAGGAATAGTTAGGAGACTCTATCTCTATCTCTATCTCTATCTCTCTTTTACTTTAGAACGTGACACACTATTTCCCCTCTATGACGCTTCATTGCGCCAACGCCGTGTAACCAGAGTCTCCGGGAAGGAGAGCGAACATCATGTGTATAGATCTATACGGGACTGACACTCCCACACCCAGACTACTAGCTACAGTCTGTGCCGGTAAGGCCCATGTGTGACATAATGCCACTACCTCTACGCGTGACCTGGAGGGTCATCGGATACTCTATCGTCGATCAGCACGGTTACATACAGGTTTACATTCACCCTTTGTTTTAGACTTTGCTAGCTGTATCGTTCACTCGATCCTGTCTGGAGTCTGTATTCCCTTTGTTTTAGACTTTGCTAGCAGTATCGATCACTCGATACTGTCTGGAGTGTGTATTTCTTTGTTTTAGACGTTGCTAGCGGTGTTGTTCATTCGATACTGTCTGGAGTCTGTGCTTCCTTTTGTTAGACTGAGCCAGGCATGTCATTCATTCGATACTCTCCTGGAGTCTATGATTTCTTTTGCCTTAGTTAGCAGTATTACTGTTGAGGCATATGTTATTTTTCCCTTAGTATTTTTACTAGTGATATTCTCATATTTTCTTTAAAGTCAATACCGTATTTTGGTAATGATAGTATTTCTTGGAAAATTATTCCTTAAAACATAAGTCTGTCGGGTCTTGGTAGAAGACTGCATTTATTTAGAAAATATAGGATTTTCTGGAAAGGAAGCTAATGCACCGTAGATTCTAAACTACTATATTTCATAAAGTTAATTTGAATAAAAATATGTATTTATACAAATGACACTAAATACTTATGGACTCACCAGCATTATAAAATGTTGATACTCGCTTTCCAAATAACTTGTAATCTCATGTCACCGATAGACAGGTGCATCCCGGGAGCTTTTGCGTAGACAGCCTAGTACCGAGCTGCATCTATGTTATGTTCTGTAATTACTTTGATGTTGCTACGAAATGTAACCTATGTAAAATTAGTACTATTAATGCAATGGTTGTTGTACTTTGATTACTATACTGCATATGTTGTGATACTTTACATGACGCCATCCACCCCATAACGTTTCCGCCGTTCCGGTTTTCGGGTGTGACAGCAAGCATAGTAAACACAACCATTACATTACATATAAATATTTACATTTGTTTGAAAACAAATTGATACAAGTTTTTATACGTATACATCATATAAACAAAAGAACAGACGAGACTTCTATACACACCGTCTTCTCCAAAAGATCGCGGGGTACCTGTCTAACGAGGACCTGAGAATACAAGCAGTTTTAAAATATCAGCATAAAGCTGGTGAGTTCATAAGCATGTTTGATAGGAAAACCGGTTATTTAATCTTGTGATAAATACTTCATTTCCTTTGATAAAGAATTCTGTAATAACCAAAACCATTGTTACTGAGTTATGAAATACATATGCATGTTTTCCCAGAATATCCCATATTTTCTAACATGTAAGTCGATTTCCATAAAATAAGAAAAACCCCGGTTATCACCTGCACGATAAGAAAACCATAAGTTAAGATCCCTAGAATACCCTCCAGTACGAAAGTAGGTAGTTTTAATACATAAAACTATAGATTAAGAACCCTGGAATACCCTCCAGTACGAAAGTAGGTAGTTTTAATACATAAAACTTTAGATTAAGAGCCCTAGAATACCCTCCAGTACGAAAGTAGGTAGTCTTATTACATAAATAAGGCTATATAAGAAAGAAATAAATAAATCTGTGAATTAAACTATTTAGTTTAATACGTATTGTGAATCGTATAACCATATTGATTTGACCCGTGACCTCCTTGACGTTCTTCAGGCGTCGAACGATATCCGAAATTTGTCACCCCAGGTGTGCCCGCCTAACTGTAGCTAGCAATTAAGGTGTGGGATTGTCAGTCCCGAATAGATCTATCCACAAAGTTCACGCTCTCCCTCCAGGAGACTCTGGTTATACTTCCGGAGAGGATTTACTGGTACCCCGAAGGGTATAACGAAGACGAATCTCACAAGCTAGTATTAAATAATTCATGGTACACTTGGTCATTATCGAGTTTCGAAATCGTTTGAAACGAAGTAGAGTATAAATAATTAAATACAAAGTAATTATTTAGCTTGATACTCTAGATTAAACATGGATAAACTAAATCAGACATGGTTTATATATTGCCTTTTCATGAAATCTAAATCCGTAAAACAAGTAATGAAGATCCCAAATTATTCCCATAATAATTTGATTGGTTTGATAAATTTCCCCACACTGTATTGAAAACTATGGAATTATATTCAGAAAACATCCCTTATGCTCCGCATATTACAAAAGGGATAAAGATATCTAAAAGTTTGTCAGAAAATCATATAATTACATCAGTTTTAAGTTATGAAAACTTTAATGGTTTGCTTGTATTCCCCCCTGAAAACATGAAAAACTCGGAAAAAGAGTAGGGGTATGAACTCACCAGTCGAGAAATGTGCCAATTAGGATGCTAAGTGTTAGTTCGGGGCTTGAAAACACACGAGGTTCCTATATAATATGAAGAGATACATAAATTGTATCTAATTAGACTTTGATCTACTAATTAAATAAGAATATACACTTCGAGGCGCAAAAACACTTCAATTCAAGTGTTAGGAGTGATTCGGGTAGCATTTAAGGGTGTGTAGGGCCTAAATATGGAGTTTGCTCTTCAAGAGTAAACTCTTTGAGGAGTTTACGGCCCAATGACCATATCCCCATGATTTTATGGCCGTAAACTCATGGGTGGTGTGTTTTTGGGTGCTAAATGTTCTTATAATGCATAAGGGGAGGTTCTAGGGTTGATTCCATGGCTTAGGAAGTGATAGGGACTTGAAATGGCCTTGGAAAAAGAGTTTACAGTTTATGAAGGACACTTGGGGAGTTTATTGTCGTAAACACATGAGTTTAAGGCTGTAAACTCATGCTTGGTCCATTCTTCATGCGATTTGGTGGTTGTAGGTTAAGCATGCTAAGTTTCAGACCCAAATCTAAGTCATACAAGGTGTTAGGGGCACTTAAACACCCTTTGGAGGTGTTTATGGTCTATTAAGGGGTGTTTACGGTCCAAGAATGTTATTGGGCCGTAAACTCAAGTTTACTCCCCAAATGGTAAGATTTTGGTGTTCTAAGTCCATTCATGCAAGCCCCTAAATCATATCTAAGCACTAGAGGTGATTTGGAAGGGTTTTTGGGGCTTCAAAACCCTCTTATAGGAGTTCACGGTTTTGGGAGGTGTTCCCAAACTGTAAACACTTGTTCTTGAGTGTTTTGGGTGATTTAAACATAGATTTGCATGCCTAACAAGTTAATCAACAAGGTAGGGTAGATTACTTACGAATTTAGAAGCTTGAAGAGGCGTTTTTGGATCAAACTCGAGTTTTAGAGAGAGAGTAGAGAGAGAAAGTTATGAGGTGGTGGTAAAAAGCTAAATTGAAGTTCACTCATCCTTTATATAAGGCTTGAGCTTGTGGCCCGATGGAAATCTACCCGATACTAACATTAAACGGAGCTTTTGGTCGTACCCGATTAATTTGTCGTAACCCAACTTAGTTGAAACTAAAAATTTTCCAAAAGAATATTGAGGATGTTTTGACGTGTTTCTAATGCGTTCCGACACTTATGAAGTTAAAAATAAAAGTCGCAATTTAATTAATTTAACCAAAAGTTAACGGAAAAATCTTAATAAAAATAAATTTTATTAATGGAAATGGAATATTGTGACGGAATAAATTTCGAGTTGTCACATAATAATACCTTGGAAGCCCACAAAGCCCATTTCCAAGCTAAACCATAACCGCAACAAGCTCCAAAATCCTACAAAATACCTCATGCAACATAAAAAGTCCTCGGTATGATCCATAATAAAGAAAGTAAATAAAATACAATGCAATAATGATAAAAAGATCTAAAAATCTAAAATAAACTAATAAAAATAAGGAAATAAAATAAGCTATCAGAGCATGAACAAATTTCGAAGACTGATTCGGTCTTCTTGAACCATTGCATTAGGGCAATGACGCCCCCGCTTCTGTCGAAGGATTTGGGTTTGCCATTTGTAAAGTCCTTGTAGGAACACTCTTTAGAGCGTCCCTAACTGTCGCCTTGATTAGAGTTGGTGGCTCTGTTTCCTGATCCACCAGCACCATTCGTTCCAATTTGTTACATTGCGGCTACCACGGCTGCTGCTATGGCAGCTTGGAACATAGTGGGGTCAAACTGCGGTGGTGGTGCATTGTTGGAAGGTCTGGGATTCTTCCGTGGTGGCATAATTCTGCCAAAAATTTAAAGACGAGAATATGATAAGCCTTTAATAGTAGTGCCAAGTCGGTTGTTATGGCACTAAATTATCTGTGTTATGATCCAACTTTTCAAAGTATTATCAAGCAACTTTATGTTGGGAGATTCATATGTTTTAAGTTCATGAATTTAGTAGTAGTGTCTTAGAGAAATCTTGTGGCTTGATCCATGCTAGGTTCTTCTACAATCACTTAGTGTATACTTGTTATGTGTAATTAAGATTCAATAGATCGTTGATTCTAATGGATCTGCCCTAAGTCCACAACCAAACAAGGAACATGACCTAAAGCGGAACCACCATTTCTAAACCGATAGAATCTTAATTATACACAACTTTATTGTTTGCACCTAGTAGTTGTAGACTTACCATAAGCAACGACATGTACTGTTGATGAATATAGTGAAAATACTCCCAACGAAACATAATATGCATGCCAATTTCATTGATATCATTTAGTACATAGTGTTTGGAAAATTTGACCCTGAAGCAGGTCTACATCACAATGCAAATAAGCTTTTGTCAGCAAATAAATCCTTCGACTAGTGTAATCACTTAATCGCAGGATTCAACCTACACGTAGAGAAAAGTAGCACCAACGCGTACTCATAAGCCTAATCTATAAAGACTTGTGAGTAGTTAGAACCCTACTCATGACGACCGGTCTCCTGTGGTCCTTGAGACAAAGTCGAGGCGTCATGTAGTTCTGCAATCCGGCGCTCGGCCGTGATCACTCTCTCCTCGAGAGCCGCATGCCTTTCCTGATACTCCCTTACCTCCGCCCGAGCGGCGGTCAGTTCCTCAGTGAGTTGATCCATGGGATAGAAGTCTCTTTCCAAATCCGTAGTACGTGCATCGGTGGCTTCTACAACAACGTTGAGCTCCCGAACTCGATCCATCATTTCCCTATTCTGATCCCCAAGGTTCGTGATTTGCTGTATCACGAATGGGAGGGCACTGTCAGCCGGTCCCCCATGATTAAGGTTGTAGTAACCCTGTTGATCACCAAATGGTGATCGATGTCGCTGTTGACGGCTCCACCTCTCGATCACTATTGCCCAACGGGGCTCAGTCCCATCCTTAAAAGCTGGTAGTCACATGTTTTTATTGATTACCTGAGAATACAAGTAAATTTTGAAAGGGTGTCAACAATTAAGTTGGTGAGTTCATAAGTTTTTGTATTTAGAGTAGAAATCCTTTCTTTGTAAATGTAAGGTATACACAAGAAAAATCCAATATTTTCCTTATAAAATGTGTTGCAGTCTTAAGACCCAAGACCCAAAATGTACAAGTATTTTACCATACTTAAAATAGTGTATGTAGTTTTATAAAAACAAAACCCCAGTTAAACATAGAGATCCCCGTAAACTATGTGTATAGTTATTTCCCTATGTGAGTTGTTATAACCATACTGTGATATAGTTGACCTGTTACGACGTTCTTCAGGCATCAGAATGTTATGACATTTGTTACCCCTGACCTGTCGGCCGAGTTGTTGCAAGCAGCTTGAGTGTAGGTTTTCTATCTCAATATAGATCCATATACAAGTATCACGCTATCCCTACAAGAGACTCTGGCTATAGCTACAAGATTTTTAACCAGTACTCTAAGAGTACAATGAAGTAATGCCTCATGGCCGGATTTAACGAGTTTACGTGTAGTGTAATTGATAAACGTTTTTGTTGTAGGAATATAACCCTCCTTAATAAATTCCTAGAGTTGATGTAACCTAAACTATACCTATTATAGTTTATCATGTATGTTATAGTGATGAAACAACTCTTTTGTAGTGAAAACTGAATCGTTTGTAGTGATTTGTAATGTAACAAAACATAAACTATACTTGTCATAGTTCATCATGTATGTTTGTAATGAATAAAAACCCTTATAATGAATGAATATTTCTGTAATTTAAGTGTAAACTAATAGAAAATACAAGTAAATAATATAGTCATCAAGGATAAACACTTTGATCAACACATTACAAAGTGTTAATAACTTGTAAACTTTTTGTATCTAATTTCACTTTTCTGTCACTGTTTTTGTAAAAAAATCACAGGAATTCCTATCTAAATTTGTAAATTGTGAAAGTTCAGAAAATGTGTCTAGTATAATCACAATTTTTATTATGATTTTTAATAATTCCTATCTAGTGTCAAAATGACAATTTTCACTGACTGGTCCGAAATCTTTGCTATGGTGATAGGCAGTTTTGTAAAAATCACCATAAATTGTAGATACATCGTATGAACATGTGCAAGTAGTCATTTGAAAGGTATAAACCCGAACTATTTGCATATTAAACGGTTTTGAATGGTATAGAGTTTAAGACGGTCAAAACAATTCGTGATTGAGTCATAACTTTTCTGTTGAAAGCTGTCATTTTATTTTGAGTATATTTTGGTGTTGTAACTTGTATTCTTCACCCTAAAACTAGAAGAAAACATGAAACGATGGGGGTATGAACTCACCTTGAGTGATTCCCTGAGATGGATGTTGAAGAAAAGAGGTTTCCAAGTCAACAACACTTGGAGGATGCTTGAGGATTTGAAGATCCTAAGAAAAAATATGATGATATTTGTATAAGGAATCCATGATTTGAGTGAGGGTGTGTAGAATATTCAAGAGTGGAAATGAAGAACTTACCAACAATGGAGGAAGAGTTCGTGACTTCCTGAAGTTCTTGGTTCGAGGGATAAATAGTTGAGAAAGAAGGAGAGTGAGTATATTTGATCCTTGAATGTTGATGAGATTAAAACTTAATCTTGAAGATCGATTAGATATTAAACAGGTAAATAAATATTAAACAGCAAGAACGAACGCAAAATAAAGAACAACTCAAGAATGAATCAAACGTTTCGAATGATTATAAAATAACCCTCAGAAGAGCTCGATTAAGAACATCAACTGTAGAGGGTTGGAGGTTTACAAGAACGATAAAGAAATTTGTAATACTATCGTAATGATCGTTAACCTAATATGCATGCAAGCATATACTTATATAGTAAACTTAACAAGCTCACGGTTGGACAGGCCCAAAACCGGAGCACAAAACAATTGGACTAACAGCCGAGCCTAATGACGCAACACATAAGCGAATCTTCAACCCAACAATCTCCCCCTTTGCATCAATTGGAGCGAGATCTTCACTTGTTACTTGGGCCAGCAGCAACACCAGGTACCTTCTTCTTGACGGTCTGAAACAGACGAGAGATAAGAGCAAGTATCGTCTGTCTGAATCTGATGTACCATTGGATCATGTCGTTGAAGTACTTGACATCGTCTGCTGCATTCTCTTTACACCGACGGATGATCGACAGAACATGCTCAAGACAAGCATTGGTGTAAAGATGTTTATCCGCCAAATCAAAGAGACATTTCTGTCCTTCTGCTCTAGTGAACATGACCGAATTGCGCCTCGGGTTGATCTTGCCCATCTTCATTTGATTGAGATCACTGGCCGATCCCACATGAGCTATCTTCGGTTTCTTCTTGAAGACAGTGGCTATCTCCTGGTCCATTAAGGCGACCTCCATGATGTAACAAACAATCATCCTTTTGAGATGGTCTATAATTGGACCATATTCGGCTTCATTCGTCAAAAGGATGTTGTGCAAAACGATCCAATCATGAGGGTTGAGGTTCGGTAGATCTGCCAGGGATATAAGATGTTCGGTTCTTGCAGACCCTCTTATCACCCTGAACCGAACGTTGATGAATCTCCCTTCGGTATAAGGCTTTAGAACCCGAACGTTAACGATCTTCTGAGCGCTCCATGTTTGGTACTGTGGTTGAGCAGCCTTCAGATAGAACTCGATAAGCTCCCTATCGACCTCAGGATTAGGGTGAGGGACTTCAAAAATGTTGGAGAAGGCGTGGAAGATAAACGCCTTTCGAGTCAACGGCATATCGAACTGCGAATCGACAGAATTATTGCAGTCGAAAGAGATCACCGGTTCGAGCCATAAGATGCTAGGAGTATCTATGGCCTCCTTAATCATTCTCTCCCGAGTCCAAGCAGGGAAAAGAGTCTTCCTGCTCTCGAGGAGATCGTGGGCTTCTTTCTTCTTGCGTTCGGCTTCTTCAGCTTCTCGCGCCACACGAACGTTATCGTTTTCCACATTGCGACTGTTTTTGCGTTTAAGCAAGTCAGCAATGGTTTCTTTATCGTCTTCATCTTCTTCCTCAGCTATGTTCTTTCCTTTATCCTTCACACCCGAACCCGAAGCTTGACCAGTCGGAGGTGGTTCGGTTGTGTGAGCAGCTGTTGAGGAAGGAGGTGGTTTCGATCCGGACTTCCCTTCTCCCCCTTGTTTCGGATTGGACACGAAACTAGGTAAGCCTTCGATTTTGCTGAGAAGGTCCATAGCAGGAGTAAGTTTTTCAGCAAGGGTTCACCTCACTGAATGATTGAGAATGGGATCGTGTGCTTCCAGGATGTTGGATAGGGCAGCGTGTACATCCGAAACACAAGTTTTGATAACCTCCCGTTCGGATCGAAGAGCTTCAATCTGTTGCTGATAGTTTGAAAGCTGAGTGCTCTTGACCTTAAGGGCGGTGGTTTTACTTGCCAGAACGTCCATTAATGAGTTTTCGGCAGCAAGATCCTCTTGCAGTTTAGCGAGGCGCTCATCAATGGAGGCACGAAGGGCCGAGTTGTCGTCGCTGATGGATTGGCGAAGGGTAGCGAACGATTGCAACTCCGTCGAGACGAACGTGGCCAATTGTTGAACGATTGGTTCCAACGTTGTCTTGGTAGCGTTAACGCTCTCCTGTAAGGACTTCAACAGGGAAGAGGCGTCAGTGAATAGTTTATCGACTTTTGCGGTCACAGCCTCACATGCTTTCGTGGAGGCGTCTATGGCGGCAGTGGCTGAGGCGACAGAATCATGCTGAGCCCTAGAGCAGGCATCAACAATTTTCTGAAGAGCGGCTTCAGAGAGAGAGGACTGAGTGTTGGTGGATGACGCAAGAAGCAAATCAACCTTCTCGTTTAGCTCCTTTAGATGCTTCTTGGTTACTGGAGCATCGTCCTCATCGTCACTTTGAACCTGAAACGGACTAAAGTAGACCGAATCGTAGGTCATATTTTCACCGCCAAGGAACGGGTTATCTCCATCAGAGGCATGATCTGGAGATGTTGGGGGTGGGGATGCTGGGGGTGTTGTGGTTTGGGTAGGTTCAGGTTGAGTGTTGGTAGGGGTTGTTTCGGGTGGTGGTTGAGTGTGGGTAGGTTCGGTTGTATGCTGGGTTTCGGTTTGAGGTGGTTCGGTTACAGGTGGTGTTTCGGTTGCACTGGTATGAACCCCCGTATCAGATACATTGGTTGTAACCTTTGCAGTTGTTGTAGTTGTATCTGTGAAAATGGGTGGTGGTATAGGGAAAGAGGTTTTAGGGATGGTGGTGTTGGGGTTTATGGTGGGAATGGAAGTAGGAATCGTTTGAGGAGGAGAGGGAATAGGTGAGACATGAATTTCCATGTCTGGGGTAGGTGATCGGGGTGGGGTGTTGCCTCTGGGAGGGGTTTTGCCTCTTTGAGAGCCGTCCGAACCCGAACTCTCGCCTTCTGAGTCACTCGAAGAGGAAGCGATTACAAGCTTTCGCTTCGGTTGAGTCTTCCTTCTCTTCGGTTGCGGGGACTATGCAGGTTTGGTTTGTTTCCTCTTCCTGGGAGAAGGACCTTTAGCAGGTTTGGTCACTTGCTTCCCTTTATCCGCCTTTTTGCCCCTAACAGGTTTGTCAGCATCGTGGATGGACTTGAGCATTTCCTGTGTAAGTTGCCTAGGTCCAGACGCCTTGAACTCCTTAACGGTCCGGATGATCCTGCTGTCGGAAGGAACATCGCCATACATTGTCTCCGGAATAGAGCCAATGAAGGAAAACTTGGATGCATCAGAGACGATGATCTTCGTGGTATGAAAAGTACCGATCGAAGACATCGATGCACCAGCAGCAGTGGGAATATCAAATTTAGCCATTGCCCATTTGGCGATGAGAGTCCAGAACCGGGCATACGACACCTCAGAATGTCGTGATGAAGAAGAGAGGCTCTGGATGAGATGTTGCCAGAGAACAGACCCATAGTCAAGATTGACTCCGTTGTAAACGCCATACATAATCGACAAGAACAGTCGACTAGAACCATCAGATCCTGAGCTCCGTTCAGATAAGCCCTTGAAGAGGACTGTAAACATGCCGTTCCACTGTGGCGGCAAGCAGGATTTCTTAAACTTCGCGACGGAGGTGAGCGCCTCCGTGTACCCCATGTTATAAACCATGTTGTAAAGATGCCCAATCGGAATCGTCTCCGGATTAATTCTGGAAGGATCAGCAGCCAACCCTAGTAGTGTGCAAAATCGTTGTCGAGAAATAGAGGTCTTGTGATCAGCAACCTCGAAGAACACCCGCTCGACTGCTTTATCGTAATGCGCAGTCGCATACACCTGCGATAGGATCTCCATAGGCACAGACTCAACCCTAGAAAGAGCTGGAGCGATTTGTGAGTACTTCAGGCACTCGATGATCGGCGACATAAAAGAATCGTACGCCAGAGGGTTTAGGTCAATCACCAAACACTAGTGAGGGCGACTAGGAAGTATGTGTGAGGTGGAATGGACTGAAGATGATTCTGCCATTGTTGAAGATAGGGAGAAGAAGATGAACAGTGAAGCTTTAGGGAATTTTTGCTCTTGTGGAATTTCGGATGCAGTAAAGAGGTAAATGGGAGTGTGGACTGCCTTTTATAGTGGGTGAAGGAGAGAGAAAAATCGGTTCAAATCTTCTATGGAAATACGAAAAGGTTTTCCGGAATGACAGATGCGTGACAGTTAAGGCATGCGATGATCACGTAGGAGAGAATGTCAGATGCCTAGGAACACGCCGCCCAACAAGCGCCGTTTCAGAAGAAACCGTTTCATATCCACACGAGCCTTTAAGTGCCAGAGAGGAGCCGCTTGAAATTCGCACACGCG
The DNA here is from genome assembly GCF_002870075.4 of Lactuca sativa. NCBI lineage: Eukaryota > Viridiplantae > Streptophyta > Magnoliopsida > Asterales > Asteraceae > Lactuca > Lactuca sativa. The sequence continues at coordinate 214,203,966 of NC_056625.2, forward strand.
TCCATGATGTCAGTAAAAGAATGGGCGTTTCAAATTCACACGCGTCCCCTTTTTAACTGCCATTTGAATTTTAATCCTTTGATCTCCCGCCTGAGTCAGCAACCCTTTATCTTATCTTCGAAATGGCATCTTTTGAATTAATTGCCCACGTGGATGATTTTTGACCACAACTCGATAATTAACCACCAAAGCAATAATACAGCCTGTAATTATTAGTAACGGAATTTTGGAAAATCAAAGATTTTCGTGCTAAGAGTGTAAAAAAGAAAAGAAATAAAGCAACTCTTTTTAGGAATAAATGTGATGTCAATAATGACACGAAACAAATGATCCCGGGCACGAATATCGTCCTTCAAGATCAAGAGAGACCTTAAAGTGTTAATGTGGTTTCCCGTTAAATGACGATCAAACATTTATTAATAAATGTTGAAAGACTTCTTTTAATTAGGGTACGTAAGGGTGGCTTTCGCTTTGATGCAACAGTTCTAATCTTGAAATAAGAAAGAAAGTGATCAAAGTACTTGTGAGACCAGTGTAGTCTGTTGAACAAGTAGGTAGGAATTAATTTTAAATAGCTTGGAAAAATATAAAATCTCAACAAAAAATAAAAACTGGATCCCAAGGGAAGAAATGTTATGGTTTTTAACAATTTCATAGGAATCACACAAAAATAAAATTTGAGATTTCAGTAAGATACATCCGTCAATTCTTTGGTGAAAACTGGAGCAAATTAATTGTTCACCGTCAATTCAGATTTGGTGTTGAATTTTGGGTTTCACTCAGCTCGTAGTGGCACGAAACTGAGATCATAAACACAGTTGTTGTGTAACCATAAACCTCAGTGGTAATTTCTGAGAGTCTCAAGGGTTACGTTGATGAAACGAATGTAATGGAGAATAGTAATGGAGATGGTGTAAGAAATTAAATACCCCTGCTGCGAAAATAAGGACCAAGCAGAAAACTCTTATCTCATGTGAGAAGAGAGTGAGGTAGCTCACGATTAGAATAAATGTGATAGCCTAATTGGGAAGACAAGGTTTGTTTATACCAAGTCATTAAGGCTATTATTCAAAATCTTATGAGGCTTGGGACACATACAACAGCATGCTTCTAGGGACACTTAAGGTTTGGAAAACCGAACCCGAACGTTCGGTTGGTTTCGGTTGGGAAAAATTTGAAAAACCGAACCCGAGCGTTCGGTTGGTTTCGGTTTAAGAAAATTTTGAAAAACCGAACCCGAGCGTTTGGTTGGTTTCGGTTAAAGAAAATTTTGAAAAACCGAACCCGAGCGTTCGGTTGGTTTCGGTTAAAGAAAATTTTGAAAAACCGAACCCGAGCATTCGGTTGGTTTCGGTTAATGAAAATTTTGAAAAACCGAACCCGAACCTTCGGTAGGTTTCGGTTTTGGAAAATTTTGAAAAACCGAACCCGAACCTTCGGTAGGTTTCGGTTTTGGAAAATTTTAGAAAACCAAGGAATTTAGACACGCAATCAGAAAATAATTTTGACAATAAAATAAACAACTTTGTACAAGAAATATACAACCAAGAAATCTACCTTTGTAGTGATGAGCGAGTCAGATGATTTAACCGAACCTGAACGTTCGGTCAATTTCACTTCTTACGTTTGAGGTTGAGAGGTAGTTTGAGGTACTGACTCTGATTCCATCATACCTAGCCCTTGTAAAATTCTGTTGAATGATGCTTCAGGAAGAGCTTTGGTAAAGACGTCAGCCAGTTGATCAGTGGTTCTTACAAAGTGTACTTCGACGTTTCCATCTTCCACATGATCTTTGATGAAGTGATACCTCAGTGCTATGTGTTTGGTTTTAAAGTGTTGCACTGGGTTATGACAGATCCTAATTGCACTTTCAGAGTCACAATATAGTGGGATCTTTTTCATATTGAGTCCATAGTCTCGAAGTTGACTCTGGATCCAAATCACTTGAGAGGTGCAGGATGCAGCGGCTATGTATTCAGCTTCGGCAGTAGACAACGACACGCACGTTTGTTTCTTGGATTGCCAGCTAACCAACTTCTCAGTGCTAACCAACTTCTCTTCAACCTTCGGTTCATTGTTAACCTTTTCTGAACTATAACTCCCCTGTCAGTTTCGATTTTTGTTGCTGGGGAATCTCTTCTTAATGAACCTCTTGGGGTTAGACACCATCATAGCATAATCCTTAGACGTGAGGTCATACTCCTCCAAGTTGAGGTCTTCATCCTCCATCACAGCTTTACTTTTTGACAGGAGGGCCAGCGAACCTAGGCTTGAGACAACATTCTTTTCCTGCAGCACAATCTTCTCCTGAGACTTGAGAATACCCACCAGTTTCGCCAAAGAATATGATTTAAACTGCTCATGGGCTTTAACTGTAGACACCACTACTCTCCACTCTGACCTTAGACCATTTAAAAACGTAACCTTCTGCTCGATAAGCTTCCTTTCGATGTCATGTTTGATCATCTTGCTGAGAAGATGATTGAAGCGATCGAACGTTTGGGTCACAGTTTCTTCGGCTCCTTGCCTGAATTCTCCAAACTCAGATAAGAGCAAGGTTTGGATAGAGTGTTCAAGATCCTCGTCTGTAGAGTATAGTTCACGAAGTCTATCCCAAACTTCCTTTGCCTTCGTGCATGAGCTTACCAACCTGAAAGTGTAGGACTGAAGGGCGAATCTGATCAATCTTAACGCCTTGATATTGCACTGAAATTTATCCTTTTCATCTTGCGCAATATCTTTAACGTCCTTCAGTAGATCATTATACTCCTTTTGAGTTTTAATAATCCTCGACGTTGCAGAGTGAGAAAACGGTCCATTGATAATTGCTTCCCATATGAGGTATCCATTATCCTCAGATCCTATAACATAGTCTTCAAAGTGATGCGCCCAGACTTCATAATCGTGGGTGTATAGGATGGGAATCTTCGTGGTTGAACCAATGCTGTTGGAAATATTGATGGGATTCGATTGCGACTCGTCCATTATGATCGAATAACCTGTTCAAAGATCAGACTTGTAATAACTCAGATTAGGGCAAAACAATAAATATCAAGATACGTCAATAATGAGATGACGGCTCAATAAATATCAGTAATTGCGGAAAAACCCTAATTGAAACCTTTTCACAGAAAAGAAGTGTATCGATTACACAACCTCCTGCTCTGATACCAATTAATGAGATTAAAACTTAATCTTGAAGATCGATTAGATCTTAAACAGGTAAATAAATATTAAACAGCAAGAACGAACGCAAAATAAAGAACAACTCAAGAATGAATCAAACATGTCGAATGATTATAAAATAACCCTCAGAAGAGCTCGATTAAGAACATCAACTGTAGAGGGTTGGAGGTTTACAAGAACGATAAAGAAATCTGTAATACTATCGTAATGATCGTTAACCTAATATGCATGCAAGCATATACTTATATAGTAAACCTAACAAGCTCACGGTTGGACAGGCCCAAAACCGGAGCACAAAACAATTGGACTAACAGCCGAGCCCAATGACGCAACACATAAGCGAATCTTCAACCCAACAAATGTGATGAATGAAACTTTTAGGAAAATGTGAAGAATATGGAGTCTTAAGTGGATTTTGTGGAAGTAAATTTGATGGAGTGTTGGAAGATGCATAAAAAAGACAGTGATTTGATATGGTAAAGTGTGAATAGCGACTGGAAGTTGTCATAACTTTATGGGAAAGGTCAACCTTAGATAATATCTTATACAAAAGATATGATCCCCATTAAGTTTTCCCCTAAAATATGAATTTATGGGGTCTAATATGTTAAAATATGAGTTTGGGTGAAAATCCATTGTCAAAATCATCAAAAATGGGTTTAAAACGCGAAAGTGGTCAAAACCGGGACCAAGAGGCGAACCTGTGAAGCTCTGAGGGTCAGAAGCAAAGGTCTCGGTCCATGAGGCTGAGAACCGAAAGTTCTCAGATAGAACCGAAGGTGGCTTCGGTCCGAAGTGGCTTGAACCGAACTGATATTGACTGAACAGAACCGAAGTCAGCCAAAACCGAGAGTAGTCTGGACCGAAGGTAGATTGAAGGTAGGTTAGGTCCTTAAGGTGGGGCTTCGGTCCTAAGGGGGTTGCGGCCCTATATTGCTGTTTTTCTAATATTATTTCCGTTTCGAGTGGTTTTTGACTAAGGTGGTGTTTGTTTTTTTACAAAAGCTCTTCTAGACCTCTTTTGTCTGTGCCGCACAGACAGCGCGCAGATGTTTAGTCTCGCAGACTGTTTGTTTTTTAGAAAACCGCATACCTAAAAAGGTCTGTGCAGCATCTTCTTGGCGCAGATATGGAACTATGTCTTCTAACCTCTTCAAAATCCAATAAACTAATTTTTAAGATACAAAAAAAAAAAAAAAAAAAAAAAAAAAAAAAAAAAAAACAAAAGAAAAAAACCCTTCGGGGCCATTCTCATTTGTGGACAAAAAAAAATTGAAAAACTATATGAATCATATTATCATATGCTGGGTGCTATATCCATTTTTTAATTCATTTGTTATGTAAACTTTTGCAGTTGTCAATTTCCATACAAATAATAGTATAGTAATTTTATTTTAGAAATAAGGTTACAAATAATATATATTGTTTTTTTTTTTTAAATCTACGTTTAATTATGTTAGTTCAATTCTCTTATCGTAATAAACTTGTTATTTGTTCACAATTTTTTGGTATATATATATATATATATATATATATATATATATATATATATATATATATATATATATATATATATATATATATATATATATATATATATATATATATATATATATATATATATATATATATATATATATAGGGTTAGGTTCATGTGAGACGGCTTAATTTTGTGAGACCGTGAGACGCATTTTTTTTATTTTATTTCTTTTATTTTTTTTTTAAATTTTTTTTAGTTAATTCAAGTTCCGAAAATAATATTTAAAAAAAGAATTTTTGGATTTTTCAATTTATTTTGTCTTTTAAAATTATTTTTTAGAATATATACAGTGTAATATTCTGTTAGAATATTTCACGTATTTTTCAAAAAAAAATGAAATTTTTTTTATTTTATTTATTTATTTTAGGTAATTCAAGTTCCGAAAAGAATATTTAAATTTTTTTTTTTTAGATTTTTCCATTTATTTTGTATTTTAAAATTATTTTTTAGAATATGTCAGTGTAATATTATATTAGAATATTTCACGTATTTTTCAAAAAAAACGGAATTTTTTTTATTTATTTTTAATTTTTTTTAGTTAATTCAAGTTCCGAAAATAATATTTAAAAAAAGAATTTTTGGATTTTTCCATTTATTTTGCATTATAAAATTATTTTTAGATTTGGTCTCATGGTATCACAAAATTAGAATGGTCTCAAATGAACCTGAACCTATATATATATATATATATATATATATATATATATATATATATATATATATATATATATATATATATATATATATATATATGCTATTTATCTAACGATTGGTTATAACAATAACTAAAAATAAAATTTATTATAAAAGTTTTCAAAAACATAGGTTTTAGTTTATTTTCGCAGCTCGCACATTTTAAAAAACAAACAATTTTCCTCTTGCAAACTGCAGACGTTTGGTCCACCTCTTTTACTATAGATGTGAGCAGATGTGGTCCGCAGACTGTAGACCTTTTGGCTTTGAAAAAACAAACACCACCTAAGTTAAAGGTCGGGATGCCCCGAGTGACTATAAAAAGTGAAAAGTGATTTTAAGAGAGATTTGGGAGAGAGAGAGAGAGAGAGATAGAGCGAGGGAGATTGAGAGAGACTTTGTTTGTGACCTTTGTTGGTGTTTATCCACTTAATGCAAGGTTTGTAAACCCTTTAAGCCTCGACATAAGTGTTTTATACCCCCGAAGGGTACTTAATAGTGCTTTTTAGAGTCATTACCTCACTCACCCCTGGTTAGGGTTTAGAATTTCTAAACATTTGAAACTTATGAGTGATACTTTGTATTATGATAGAGGGTTGTACATAAGAAGACACATAATACATCTTATCATACAAGCACTATATGAGTTTATCGGTTTGACTTGTTGACTTTTCTTGACTTTGACTTGACCCGAATCTGACGGTTGTCACAGACGGCTTCAATGTGCAGATCTCGTTTGATTGATTGTCCGTTCGCTTCTATGATCAGGAACAACATCAGGAGTTGGTGTGGAGTAAAGCTTGATCAGATGTCAATAAAGAACATTGGTGACCTCTTCATTTTGCTGCCACATGGGGAAACTGTCGAAAGAGTGAAAGCCTAGTTTTCATATGCTACGGATTGTTATGCAATTTGTGGAGGTTTAGAAACAAACGATTATTTCAACTGGCGGGTAGCGGTTAGCTGGTAGCGTGTAGCTGATAGCTCGTAGCGGGTAGTTGGTAGTTAGAAGTTGTAGCTTTTATTTGTTATATGAGTGTTTGGCAAAAGTAACTAGAAGCTTTTGAAATATATAAAATTATATAAAAAGATAATTGTTAAAAAATAAATAAATATATAAATATATTTTTAAGGGCAATTATAGAAATTGATTTTGAAAGCTCGGTGGCATTTTGTTAAATGCTACATGAAGTACTTTTTAGATTTGGAGTTTTATGTTTAAACTAAAAGCTAAACGCTCGTATCACCAAACGAAGCTTTTGTTTAAACTAGAACGTTTTGTCAAAAGCTATAAGCTCCCAAACGCTTTCAAAAGTTTTGTGCCAAACACACCCTAATTAGTCATACATGTCTTAGTTGGGTTTGCTTTTTTGATTTTATCTCTTAAGTTTTCATTATGTGTACTACCATCTAGCTTCCCGCCACTCATTTATTTCATCATTATTCAAATCCATATAAGGTGTATGCCTTGTACCCAAAATGTTCTCTCTCTCTCTCTCTCTCTATATATATATATATATATATATATATATATATATATATATATATATATATATATATATCGTTCCCTATTAGTATTAGCGTCATGGATAAAATTCCTAAAACATTGAGGGTGCATCATTACTCACAACCATTCAAACAATGTTGTGTTTGAAATATGGTAATAAATATTATGGATGGATTCTTTAATGACTTTATGAATGAATTCTCCACAAGTGAGAAATCCTCTTCAATGTCAGTGTTAATTTGGACATCCATGTAGTTAAGGAAGACTTCTGAGTGGTGTGTGTTTCCATAGTCAGTGACGTAGGAGCATCCACAGAAGCTTTGATGAACTCGAAGTCATTTTACAAGTAACAACTTGGAATTCATGTTGGATAAAAAAATACAATGTGTAGTCTCCTTTTAATGACTAAAATGGAGCACACAACTCAGTTGAGGGATGTTGAAACACAAGAAGTGACCAATATAGAATGTAGATTGATTCGCGATCATCATTTCACATGTAGTTAAACCCATGTGCAGTCCACAACACACCAACAGACCAGTAGATAGTTGTTATCCAATATCTTGTATTTTATCTATTGTTTATTTAAGGCATGTCCAGATTAGGTATAATTAGTTGTAATATGTACCTAGTAATTACTTTTGTATTATCTTAGAGCTCATTCCTTTATAGTTCATAGGGTTTGCTAATAAAAGGCACATTGTATCTTCTTGTTAGACAACACGTAACAAGAACATCTAAATGAAAGAAATAATAATGTACTTTCATATATGGGTATTACTGATGTGTTTTATGCAAAACAAGTAAACTAAAACTCTTAAGTGTGCATGCAACCCTAATAGGATTCTATGTTTTCTCTGTTGAACCTATAACTAAGAACATCAAAGGGAACCCTAAGAACCTTAGATTATTTTCTAAACTTAGTAAATAAAAGGTTTAGTGTTGCATACCTTTTAGTTGTTATAGCAAACAACTAGAATTCTCCTTTGAAGATCTCTTGGAAGCAAGCACCACAAGTGTCATGCCTCTAATGGAATCACACCCAAGCTAGCAAGATGGAAACTATAGAGAAAGGAGAAGAGAGCCAAGATTTCGTCCAAGGCTCGTACAGGGAAGTCATGGATGAAATTGGCTAGAGACCTCCTTATATAGTTGAGGAAACTTGGTGCCAAAGATAGGGTTAAAGGGAGAAACCCAAGATTCCCTTGCTTGGTGACCAAGCAGCCTATTCCCCTCATTCAAGGGGCTTGGACGAAAACTCTTGGGCTTGCCCAAGTGATTTTTGTCCACCTAATTCAATGAGGTCCTTATGTCACAACTAGAAATTTTTGTGCCTTGTAACTAGAACACTTAAGCCAAATTATGAATCAAAGGCATGAGATCATGTATGATGCATACTCTATAACAACAGAATTTCAATCAAACACCTCATACAAGCATTTCAAGTAGTCAATAAGCAATTGGAAACCCTAGAAGTTCTTGTTTAAGTCCATTTTGGACTAGAACTTCCTTATTGGGCCCAATGGACCAATAAGCTTCCAATTTGACCATCTTGGGCTAAGAACTCTTAAATGGGCTCTAATTGGACCCACTTCCATTTATTTCAATATTTTGGGCCATATTGGGCCTAGAATGAAATAAATTAATTAAATGAACCATATTGGGCCATAATTAACCTTATTTAGCCCCAATAGGTCATAAAAATCCCATTTATATTTATTTGGACCAAACATCACTTAACATAACCATGAAAAAAAAGGCTTAAGCATACAAGGCCCAAAACCCTCTTCTCTTTCCCCTAATTCTCGGCCCAAGCCCAAAAGGAAAAGAGGAAGTTGACTTCTTGCATGACACCTCATCTTTATATGGAAGATATCTAGGTTTTGCACTTCAAACATCCATGCCATCTCATGTTTTCATGCAAATCACTTCAAAACCTCTCTTCTCTCTCCTCTCTCTCTTGCTCTCGGCTGAATCCAAGCACACACACACACACACACACACATTTCACTCACAATTCTCTCAAGAAACTCTCTCATTTATTCTCCATATTTTTGAGATCTAAGAGGTGTTCAAGGGATTTCTTCCATAAAAAAAATCATCATCTAAGGTAAGATATTTCTTAGATCCATAAGCTAGCTATTTCATTTCATTCAAGAATCATCTCTTAATTCATTCAAACTTATGATCTAGCACCTTAGAAGCATCCAAGTTTGAGATCTTCCAAGAAAGGTCGCTAGGGTCGAATTTTTCTCATTTTTCCTTCCAAAACCGAAACCACACCCAAGGTGAGTTTCATACCCCCTTTCTTTCGGTTTTTAATGAGTTTTTATGGGGGAGAATACAAGCAAATGTGTAGATCTATGAGTAAATGTATGCTATGTGTGATTTGATGCATGTTTGTGTGTAATATCATGTGTTGTGATGAATATGTTATCCAAAAATTATCTAAAAACCGAGATCTAAAACATGAGGAGTGAAATAAACATAACTTAAACCATTTTACACTAATCAAGTCAAGAAAAATAGCTCATTTGGTTAGGATGAACATATTTGGACATAAAACCCACTTTTGGGCTTAAATTATCAAAAATACAAAACTAAGGGCCCAAAATGACAAATTATAATTTCTGCAGATTAAAAAGGGTCCAAACAGTTTCTATAACAATTTTTTTGAACATCAACATTTTTGAGGGGATTAAAATGTAAATTTTGAGCTTAATGGGCTAAAATGGGCTTTTCGGCCCAATAAGCTTCAATTTGCGAGATTTTTAAATTTGAGGGGCTGGAAATGCAAATTTCTGTAAAACAGGGGATTTCAAGTGTACTAAAACCATTTCAAAGGTCAAAAATGTTTTTCAAATTCTAAAGGGATCAAAAATGCAAAAAAATTTCCATTTTGGGCCAAAACTGTAAAAGTTGCGAAAATGGGGGTTCCAACCAAGAAAACTTCATTTTGGAAGGACTTAAGCTGTTTACAAAGTAAATTTGGGCTGAAAATGTCTTTTCTATATGTTATGATACTAAAGTGTCAAGAAAAATGGTTTAAGGACTAAAATGGAAATTCTTTTATATAAAGGACTAAAAGTGCAAATTTTATCCAAGAAGGGTTGTGAAAAGGTAAAATCTTACTTTAAACAAATAAACCCCTTAAGACAAAATACGAGATCCACAACTACCGGCGAAACGTAATATCAAATACACTTTCAACACCAATATCGTTACCAAACGAATTGATTCGGTCTCGAATCAATAACAAAACAAAAATCAATAAACAATAGTACTTCAATAAACACGCGCAATCTACGAGGAGTCAATATTCAATCTCTGGGCTTGAAAGTTTCAAATCGTGCTTGTTGGGCCTTGCTAGCCCAATAACATGATCTCTAGGCCCGAAGGGAACGCGCTTACATGTTAATGGGCCTTCTATGACCTAATTCCATATAAAAGGACTTTCAATAGCTCTAATGTGCTGTTGGGCTCCAAGGGCCCATTGGTACTGCTAGCGAAGTCGAGAAGTCAAATGCGAGTCGGGCCAAGTGCTTTTCGCATTCCCGATAGCCTTGAACAACTTATGGAAATAAAGAGGGCTTCGTACCCTCCTTTCTCCTTGGTTGTGGGGCTATGAGAAATCAAGTACACAGATTCGTGGCGTAAATCAAGAGAAGTCAGGGTGGTTGGATTAAGTGAGTAGTACGGACGACGCCTAAAAGATCGTTTGTAATTGGTAGTTATAAACTAGTCATTTTCATTAATGCGTGATTATAACAACTCACAACCCATAATTAATCCAATGTCACCTGGGTAATCAAAAACAATCGTCGTATCGGTAAAACAATAAATAAGACACGTAATTTTATGTATGGGGAAAACATCGGGTTTTCCCGGGGAGTTCAACACTTTTACCAATGTGATGTATACAAAGTTCAACAATTATACATGTTTACAAAAATCGACAAGCATACTTACGGATCTTCACACTTTTTACAAACAATACTCTTTTCAGAAAATATCGGATTTTCTGGTGGTTTTCAAAGTTATACAAATCATTTTCACAAACATGCTTATGAACTCAACAACATTTTTATGTTGACCATTTTCAAAATAACTTGTATTCTCAGGTAACAGGTAAACCGAGGAATAAGTACCAAGTGATGTCATGGTGTTTTGCTTAGATTAATGATCAAACGGATTATGTTATGGAATTGTAATGTTTAAAACAATGTATCGAATGTAAACAATATCAGTTGTAATATTTCAATGCATGGTGATGAATGATGTTATGATTCATGTATAATCATTGTGATGATATTCAATTAAGTCACAATAGCCCTCGGACGTTTCCGCCGTTTGGTTCGGGGGTGTGACAGGTTGGTATCAGAGCTCTGTTTATAGTGAACTAGCTTATCTAACCACACATTGATATGCAACTATAAACCAAAAGAGGGACTAACACAACTCTGAACAAAACAAGTAAAACATAACAATAAAAACACCCTTTCTTGTATTAGGAACAAGAACATAATACCGAACCAAACAAGATAATGCTAGTATCTCGGTTAAGCCAGAACTGTTCTAGTCATATCAAGGAGTGGATGTAGCCTGATCAACTACATTCCCTCCAAGGTATAACTATCACACGTCCTGAGGAGATCGTGAGAGCTAGGGAACCTAAAAACATACCCCTTTATCACCAAGAAGAGAACATTCATTTAGTCTATACAATAGTTGTAACATCCTAGGAATAATGTTAGTATATTTACACACTCTCGCAGACAGCATGGCTAGTTTCCATCACCCCGGAGATCCTTACTTCCCTAACCAAGGAAATAACGGATGGTTAGACGAAGAGCCTGAGGAAGACCCCGAGGAGGAATCTGACGGGGAACCGGAGGCAGAATTCGAGGGCGAGCCTGTCGAGCCAGAAGAAGAACAAGAGGAGGAAGAAGATGAGGGAAGCTTTGAGGAGGAACCCGGTGACAGTGAAGGGGGTGATTCGGATGCAGAGTCCGAAGTCATCAACCCCCCTTACCCGATTAGGGTGCCCGCTTACCGGGTGGGCCCCACTAGTCCTACACCCCCATGGGGTATTGATCTTTGGAGGTGGAGCAGAAAACAGGGACAGCGACCCCCGTTCGGCATGTCACGCGAGTTCTTTGACCTGAGGGACGGAGGACCGGCCGATCGAGCCCTTCCGATCATGGTGAGACGGTTACGGAACACCGGCGACCTCGCTCAGAGCACCGCCGACCAGGTACGCCAGATGTGGACTAGGGTCGAGCGTGCAGAGCAGGAGACACGAGACGTTATTCGAGAGTTCCATATGAGGCAGGTGAGGTGGGAGTCTCAACTCCAGGACGCAGAACGACAGGTGGCTCGTCTTCAGGGAGCATCCACTTCCTCAGCACCACCCCCGGGCACAGCTCACCGCGATTAGGGATGGACTTATCTTACTAGGTCATTAGGATCTATGCTATGTACCCCGACTCTATGTTTAAGTGACTACACTACTCATAGAGCCGTTATGCTGTCGAACTAATATCACTTATGTATGCTCTTTCGAGCAAATTTTCATGTATCAAATGCGGATAATATTAGTAAACTTTTATGTGTTTTACTTTGATGCTGTAATCTGCTATGTGTACGAATCCATGATTGTGTGCCAAATTGTGAAAGTACCTAAGTTAGTGCCACACACCTAGCTCATAGGATCACGCTCTCATAAAAAGCACAGATACTCAACATCTTTCTGTTCCTTGGCAGAAAGATGCATCGACGACCCACTCACGGAAACCCTGGACCAACCCCACCCGAAGTTGACTCAACTGCATTCCAGGCAACTGTATCTGTTGCGGTCACCGCAGCAATGGCACAAATTCACCAAGGGAACAATGGAGGAGTCAACGGATAAGGGGCCGGAAGTTCGAACAACGGAATGAATCAAGGACCCACCAAAACATGTTCCTACAAAGACTTCACGAACGCCAAACCACGAAACTTTAACGGCACTGGAGGAATGATCACCCTAAAACGATGGATCGAGAAGGTGGAATCAGTGTTCGAGATATGCGATTGCCCTGAAGAAATGAAGGTGAAGTTTGACGCATGCACTTTCGTTGACCAAGCGCTCACTTGGTGGAACGGACACGTGGAAGCCATGACACTCCCCGTAGCCAATTCCATGCCATGGGCAGAAATGAAAGAAATGCTGATGGCCGAATACTGCCCTCGTGGTGAAATTCAGAAAATGGAACAAGAGCTGTGGAATCTCACTGTCCGGAATGCTGATATAGATGCCTACATATCAAGGTTTAGCGAACTGTCTCTGTTATGCCCTGGCATGATCACCTCAGAAGGAAAGAAGATCGAGCGATTCATCTGGGGACTAACCTCCCCGATCCAAGGAAACATGATAGTTGCAAATCCCGAAACTTTCAACAGTGCTAAGAGATTGGCCAAGAAGCTGTATGACCACAACAACAAGAAGGGTGAGAAGCCAGCGGAGACTGAAGCTAAAAAGGAAAATGATAGCAAGAAGGGGAAGAACAACAAGAGAAAGGGGCGTCAAGGCTCCGAATCTTCCAAGAAGCAGCAAACAGTGGCGGCTAATGCTGCGACCGCGCAAATTCCGCCCACACCACATGCTCCAACCTCAGCTGCTCCAAGTGCTCCTAGACCTTATTCCGGTAATCTTCCCAAGTGCAACAAGTGCGGTCTCCATCACAATGGAGAATGCAGGGAGATGCAGTGCACCAGTTGTAATCGGAAGGGGCACATGGCAAGGTACTGCAGGACTTACCCTCCTCAGAATCAACAACAGGGAAGCAACAACAACAACATCACCAACATCGGCGGCAACAATGCAGGACCTAGCCACACCTGCTATGGATGTGGAAGGACTGGGCATTTCCGTCGAAATTTCCCTAACAACAACAATCCCGGAAATGGAGGAACTGGAAGGGTGCTGACCATGGGTCAGGGGGAGGCGATTCAGGATCCCGCTGTTGTTACCGGTACGTTTCCCCTAAACCACACTTATGCATGCATCCTATTTGACACCGGAGCAGAGCGAAGTTTTGTGAGCAATAAGTTTAAACATTTGTTAAAACAACAATCCCAGAAGCTCAATGAAACCTTTACGGTGGAAATGGCCAATGGGAAAACCGAATCCACTAGGGAAATCTACATCGGATGTACCCTAACCCTAAATCAACACGTCTTTCGAATAGACTTAATGCCTATTTCCATTAGGAGTTTCGATGTGATTGTTGGCATGGACTGGTTAAGCCCCCACCATGCTGAAATTATATGTCACGAGAAGGCCGTTCGCCTTCACCTTCACAATCACGAAACCCTAGTTATTTACGGAGACAAACCTGTTGGAATAGTGTCTAAGGCTGCAACTATATTAGGCAAGTATTTGACCCGATTGTGCATGGTCCTTTTGGGTTGCCTTCACCATAGCAACTTGATAGGATGATTTATTATGAGAGAATAAATATTATTAATATATTATGAGAATAATATAAGGAATAATAATATTGTTATTTGATTAATATAAGTCATAGAATTAATTAGAATTAATTTGGTGACTTAAAAAGATTAATTAAATAAGAGGGTATAAACTATCAATTGTTTGATAGTTACACTTTAGACTGTAAATCCTTAAGGGATAAGGGTTGGACGGATTCTAGGGCTTGGGATAGCTCAAAATTGTCCAAGGCTTATCTATGGTAAGGATATGGATTGCTTTAAGGAAAGATTATCCAGCTAGGGTTTAAAGGTGAAACCCTAGGAGTCTACAAGTATAAATAGACCTCTAGAGCAAGGGGAATCGACATCTCTTCAAAAGAAAAGAAACCCTGGACGAATATTCCCTCTCCTCTCTCTCTCTCTTAAATCATCCTCCTTGCTAGTTGGTGTTTGTAAGCCATTAGAGGAGTGACAATTATGACTCTAGAGCTCCAAGACAACAAGATCGAACAAGAGATTCAAAGGTAAACTTCTAGATCTGATTTTGTATTGTTCTTATACCTAATTAGTCATTAGAAGTCTTGGATTCAAAGCATGTTTAATTAGAAAACCTAGATCCAAGCATTAGGGTTTTGCATGCGCACATAGGAAAGTTCTTATGGCTAAAACCCATCAGTGGTATCAGGGCCTAGATTGGTTTCTATTAAATTGTTGTTTGTTTGTTTGAATCTTATTTGCAAGATTCGATTTTTGTGTTACTGAGTCATGGACTCGGCGAGTCCCATAGTGGACTCGGCGAGTTGGCCTGACTCGGCGAGTCCAGAATGGGTACTCGGCGAGTCCGAGCGTCAGGAAGGGCCAGATTCGGGATTTTTTGGTATTTATCTTATGGAAACTTGCCTTTATCACATTAGATCAACCCTAATCCGATTTTTTGATATATATGACTATAATCTTGATCTAATTAAAGATATTTATCAACTAATAAAATATTTAATTTCATTATATGATAATTAATTAATTATTTTGATTAAATTGGTAATTATCTTGCAAGAAATCTTGAATAAATCAAATATGGATAATTATGGAATTAATTGTTAATTAAAATTATTTGTTATTTGATCCTCCATGTTTTAAATGTTTAAAACTTGTCCTCAAGTTTTGAAATTTATGTTTTGTGGTTAAAAGTTTTAATTTAGACAATTTAAATTTCAAACCCTAGATTTTTAAAAGTTTAAAATACAACCCTATACTAATATAATATTACAAGATTAATATATATATATATATATATATATATATATATATATATATATATATATATATATATATATATATATATGTATAACTAAAATGCTAGTCTTACCGTTAGTAGGCCTCATTCACGAAGCCGATCTATAAGGTGGGTATAAGGTTGCGGCCTATAAAATGGCGCTTAATGGGTGTACACTCACACCCACCGCTTGCTTGATCGGTGGAGGGTCGTTAGCCGAACGGGTAGGATAGGGCAACCTCATCCTCTCATTAAAAGTATAATTTGAAATACAAAGTAACTACATGTTTTTTAAAATTTCCCAATCTTAGTTAATTTAGGAAAAGTGAATTGATGCAATCCCATGAAATTACACTTTGCACCCTTACTAAGAAGTTAGTGGAGCGTGTGTGGTTTACCGGCACACTACTTGGTTCTAAGCAAAGGTGGCAAAGGGTGATTCATTGTTTATCATAGTTCGATGGAGCGTGTGTGGTTTACCGGCACATCGAATAGGTGATCGTTACAATGAAGGCACCATGTGAATTTGCATGGAAATTCACACCCGCTTTGTGATCCTCGGTATCCCAGTCACAAACAAGAGGGGCATATCGAGATTTAAATATGCCATTGAATAGTTTCAATGAATCTCATCCAAACCTAGGAATTCTCAATACATTTAGGACTTAAAGTTATGTTTTATGGTGGAGAATTAGTGAATCGTCATTCACTTACCTTCATATTATTTGCATGTTGGATTACGGCATCCCTTTTCTAATATGTAAATATTGTTGTTGGATCCTAGCCCTAATTTTTCCTATTGGGTGATAATTAGGGATTCATATTCTAATCTATCTTTGTCCTTTCTATTTGTAGATGTCGAACGCAAACAACGCTGCTACTAGTTCTTTCACATTGATGAGCCTTTGTCAAAAGGTCACTTTCGATGGGACGAACTTTAGCGAATGGATAAGATACATTCGCACCATTGCTCGCTATGAGGATAAGGAGTATGTCCTCGATGAGAAGCTCGAGAAAATTAACCCTGAAATCGCTACTCCGGCTGAAATGACCGCTTTTGAAACTCATGAGCGCGATGCAACGAAGGTACATTGCATCATGATAGCCACTATGAACTCCGAATTCCAAAAATCCTATGAGGACATGTACCCGTACGAGATGCATCAAGACTTATTGGAGAGATACCACCAAAACGCGAGACAAGAGCGTTATGAGATTTTCACTAACATGATTTCCGCTAAGATGGGTCATGGAGAGTCTCTTACCGTGCACCTGCAAAAGATGCAAAGTTATGTCGACCGTCTTCGCAAGTTAAATGTTGACTTTGGGGAAGACTTGGCAATCGACATGGTGCTTCACTCCATGCCTCCAAGCTACAATCAATTTAGGATGACCTACCACATGAACAAAGAGGAGGTCACCCTAAGCAAACTCCAAGGTCTCTTGAGGGTCGCTGAGAGCAACTTCAAGGACAAGTCTGCTACACCAACTCCCAATCCACCCGCTGCTCCTGTCTTGGCTATTGGACAAGGAAAGGGAAAGAAGATGAAGGCTTCGTCTAAGAACTATCGTAAGGTTAAATCCCGAGATGGTGCCTCTTCTAGTGGGACCAAAGTTGATCCTGCCCTAACCCAAAGGAGGCAGAGTGCCACCACTACCACAAGATAGGACATTGGAAGAGAAGCTGCCCAGAGTACCTACAAGCCATCAAGGAAGGAAAGATCAAGCCGTCTTTCGCAGGTATATACACAATTAAATCTAACGATTCATCTCATGCTATTTCATGGGTTCTTGATACCGGTTGTGGTTACCACATTTGTTCTAATGTGGGGGGACTAAGAAGAAATAGGGATGTGGAGGCTGGAAGAATAAATCTAATCATGGGGAACAGAAGATCGTCGCCTGTGACCAAGATTGGGGTGTATTCTTTAGTGCTTAGGAATGGTTTAAGTTTAGATTTGAACAATTGTTGCTATTCGCCAGAAATGGCTAGAAACATCATTTCATTTCATGGTTTGTTTAGACAAGGTTTTAGATTTTCTTTTAATAACGAGAATGGTTCTATTTTGGCTTATCTAAATGGTGTCTTTTATTTTGAAGTTATACCATGTAATGGAATTTATGAAACTATTATGATTTTTGATAACTTAGGAAATGATGTTTTGAACATAGATTCTTCCAATAGTATGGATAAAGCATCCTTGTGGCATTGTCGTCTTGGACATGTCAACAAGAAACGCATAGCCCAACTCCAAAAGGATGGAGTGTTGGAGTCATTCGACCTTAGGGAGATGACACATGCGAGTCTTGTTTGCTTGGAAAGATGACTAAGTCACCCTTCGCTGGTTCTTGCGAAAGGGGTGAGGGTCTATTGGACCTAATACATACCGATGTAAGTGGACCGTTTAGATCAACCACGAAGGATGGGAACCGCTTCTACGTGACTTTTACCGATGACTATAGTAGATATGGGTATATCTACTTAATCAAGCAAAAGTCGGAAACTTTTGATAAGTTCAAAGAGTTCAAGAATGAAGTGGAGAATCAATTGGGCAGGAAAATCAAGATGCTTCGATCCGATCGAGGAGGAGAGTACCTAAGTCTTGAATTCCACGATTATCTCAAGGAGTGTGAAATAGTTTCACAATTGACGCCACCTAGGACACCATTATTGAATGGTGTGGCAGAAAGGCATAATCGAACCTTGTTAGACATGGTTCGCTCTATGATGAGTCGTGCTTCACTACCTATATCTTTTTGGGGGTATGCCTTAGAGACTGCCGCCCATATCCATAACCGAGTCCTTACTAAGAAGGTTGCTAAAACACCTCACAAGATGTGGACAGGGAAAGCTCCCTCGTTAGCACACATCAAGGTTTGAGGTTGCGAGGCTTTCGTAAGATGAGATACTCACGACAAGCTCGAACCTCGTAGTGAGCGATGTATTTTCATCGGCTACCCGCAGAAATCCTTTGGATATCTCTTCTATAGACCGAAGGACAATGTTGTCTTCGTTGCGAGGAGAGGAGTTTTCCGAGAGCGAGAACTCATAGGCCAAGGAGACAGTGGGAGGCAAATCGAGCTTGAAGAGATTCAAGAGTCGATAGATGAAGGAACCTCTACCGCTGGCACTCAACCTGAGGAGGAAACTCCGGTTGAACCAATTTACGAGTCCTTACCTCTTAGACGTTCCGAAAGAGTTAGAGTTCAACCCTAGTTTTATGGTTTTCATATTACTACCGAAGGGGACACGTATATTAGTGATGGTACACTAATAAACCTTGATGAACCTAATAGCTATAAGGAAGCCATGGCAGGCCCGGAGTCTGCGAAATGGAAATAGGCAATGGATAGTGAGATCCATTCCATGTATGATAACCAAGTATGAAATTTGGTTGATAATGTGCCCGGACGTAAGACCGTTGGGTGCAAATGGATCTTCAAGAAGAAGACCGACGTGGATGGAAACGTACACACATACAAAGCGCGATTGGTCGCGAAGGGCTTTACTCAAACTCCCAGAGTTGACTATGATGAGACCTTCTCACCAGTTGCAAAGATAAAATCTATTAGAGTGATGCTAGCGATTGCCGCATTTCATGATTATGAGATTTGGCAAATGGATGTCAAGACCGCTTTCCTTAAGGGGAAGTTGGCTGAGGATGTTTACATGGCTCAGCCAGAGGGGTTTGTGGATCTGAAGCATCCGAATAGAGTATGTAAGCTTGAGAAGTCCATCTATGGACTTAAGCAAGCATCTCGCAGATGGAATCTTTGTTTCGATGAGAAAGTCAAAGAGTTTGGATTTGTACGAAGTGAAGATGAATCGTGTGTATATGTCAAAGCCAGTGGGAGTATAGTTAGCTTCCTCGTTCTATATGTCGATGACATATTACTCATAGGAAACGACATCCCGACTCTGCAGGAAGTTTAGTCCTGGCTCGGGAAGTGCTTCGCTATGATGGACCTTGGAGAGGCTTCTTACATTTTGGGAATAAGGATAGTGAGAGAAAGAAGTAAGAGACTAATAGGAATTAGTCAGAACACTTACTTAGAGAAAGTACTAAAATGTTTTAGTATGGAAAACTCGAAGAAGGGAGAATTACCGGCACAAAGTAATGCTAAGTTGAGTAAGACTCAAAGTCCGAGTACCGAAGCTGAAATAGCAGAAATGAGTCGAGTACCATACGCTTCCGCAGTTGGCTCAATCATGTACGCTATGACTTGTACTCGCCCTGATGTAGCCTTTGCTTTGAGCATGGTTAGCAGATATCAAGGGAATCCTGGCAAAGCCCATCGGATTGCGGTGAACAATATCCTTAAGTACCTTCGGAGGACGAAGGAATGGTTCTTAGTCCTTGGAGGGAGTGATGACTTGAAGGTGCGAGGGTATAGTGACACCAGCTTTCAGACCGACAGGGACAACTACCGTTCGCAGTCGGGCTGGGTCTTTACCCTGAATAGAGGAGCAGTGACTTGGAAAAGTTCCAAGCAGGAAACCCTAGCTGATTCAACGTGTGAATCAGAGTACATTGCAGCGAGCGAAGCGTCGAAGGAGGCAATATGGCTGAAGAACTTCATCGGTGATCTTGGAGTTGTACCTGCCATAAAGGAGCCCATGGAGATTTTCTGTGATAATGAAGGAGCGGTTGCCTTGACCAAGGAACCGAGAGATCATGGTAGATCACGACATATCGGCAGAAAATATCATTTTCTCAGACATCGTGTAGAAGAATGACAACTCGTAGTGAAGAGGATATCATCAGAAGATAACCCAGCACATCCGCTTACGAAGGGACTGAGTAGGGTTAAGCACTTGCAGCATGCTAGGAGTATTGGGCTGAAGGATGATATTAGCATAGATTAGATAGTATTAGAAACGTGTAATAGATAAATGTAATTAACATTTGATGATTAAATAAAGGAGTATTATTTATGAGTAATGTTACTGTCTTATGTTAATTGTTTAACTATTGTTTCATTTTGCATGTTTTGACTTCCAGAATAATTGAGTTTATTAAGAATAATCGAATTATTAAAATTGTCCACAATCGTTCATATGTTGGAAGTAGATATGAATGAAGATTGTCATGAATTGGTGTGTAGATTGTCTAAATGGTATTAGACATAGCAAAGGGTTGCTGCAACGTTCATGAGTGCTTATGAACTGGTTTTGAGCATTGGAACAGACTCGTGCTTGCTGGAATCACCTTATGGAATATGATATAAAAGGGTGATCGCAAGACAATAATATCATATAGTCTTAAAACCTAGATATACGGTTTGTTATTTGTTAATTGATTGTACATTGATAATGCGAAAACGCATCAGTAACTCGGTGTTATAAAACGCATTGTTGTGCATAGTTGATTAATGAATAAGTAAATGCATATAAGTCGAAGTTTATTTGTAACTTTTATCCCAAGAGGGTAAAAGCGATATCTCGGCCGCTCGATGATTTGATTTGACTTATGTGCTGGGCCCAGTCAAAACTGAATTGATGTGTTCGATTAATTTCTATGTCGAATAAATCGGAGATCGAGAAACCTAAATGCTTGACTAATCATTCCATAGAATTGTCAGCATGATATCTAACAGAGGATTGTACGATCCCTTATCTAAAGGACAAGATTGATTAGATCAGAGTTTCACAGCATCTTTGAGAGCTATGATTGCAAATCGGATTGTACTTGTGCATATAGTTACTAGACTTATCCAAACGGGAGACGGTTGGAATAGTGTCTAAGGCTGCAACTATATTAGGCAAGTATTTGACCCGATTGTGCATGGTCCTTTTGGGTTACCTTCACCATAGCAACTTGATAGGATGGTTTATTATAAGAGAATAAATATTATTAATATATTATGAGAATAATATAAGGAATAATAATATCGTTATTTGATTAATATAAGTCATAGAATTAATTAGAATTAATTTGGTGACTTAAAGAGATTAATTAAATAAGAGGGTATAAACTGTCAATTGTTTGATAGTTACACTTTAGACTGTAAATCCTTAAGGGATAAGGGTTGGACGGATTCTAGGGCTTGGGATAGCTCAAAATCGTCCAAGGCTTATCTATGGTAAGGATATGGATTGCTTTAAGGAAAGATTATCCAGCTAGGGTTTAAAGGTGAAACCCTAGGAGTCTACAAGTATAAATAGACCACTAGAGCAAGGGGAATCGGCATCTCTTCAAAAGAAAAGAAACCCTGGCCGAATCTTCCCTCTCCTCTCTCTCTTAAATCATCCTCCTTGCTAGTTGGTGTTTGTAAGCCATTAGAGGAGTGACAATTGTGACTCTAGAGCTCCAAGACAACAAGATCAAACAAGAGAATCAAAGGTAAACTTCTAGATCTGATTTTGTATTGTTCTTATACCTAATTAGTCATTAGAAGTCTTGGATTCAAAGCATGTTTAATTAGAAAACCTAGATCCAAGCATTAGGGTTTTGCATGCGCACATAGGAAAGTTCTTATGGCTAAAACCCATCAAAACCTAGCACGAACCTTCGCCTCATCTCTTGAATCCAAGCACAGAAGCATCTACGAAAGAACGATTTGACGTTCCTGGCTCACATAGTGGATAAAACTAAGGGAGAGATTAGCATTCAAGACATTCTAGTAGCACGTGAATTCCCAAACGTATTTCCTGAAGATCTTCCAGGAGTACCCCCAGAGAGACAAGTTGAGTTCCGAATCGATCTCGTTCCAGGAGCAACTCCTATCGCCAAATCGCCTTACCGACTAGCTCCTGCTGAAATGCAGGAATTGTCCAGCCAACTCAGCGAACTCCTAGGCAAGGGATTCATCCGACCCAGCTACTTGCCATGGGGAGCTCCGGTCCTCTTTGTAAAAAAGAAGGACAGATCTTTTAGAATGTGCATCGATTACAGGGAGCTAAACAAACTCATTGTCAAAAATCGCTATCCACTCCCACGAATCGACGATCTATTTGACCAGCTCCAAGGAGCTAGTTACTTCTCTATGATAGATCTACGGTTCGGGTACCATCAACTCAAGGTCCGGGAAGAGGATATTCCCAAAACTGCTTTCCGAACTCGTTACGGACATTATGAATTTGTCGTAATGCCCTTCGGTCTAACGAATTCCCCTGCCGCATTTATGGACCTGATGAACCGAATCTATCAACCATTCCTCGACAACTTTGTTATTGTTTTCATTGACGACATTCTAGCCTATTCTCGAAGCGAAGAAGAGCATGGCCAACATCTCCGACAAATCTTGGAAACCCTGCGGACAGAGAAGCTATATGTAAAACTCTCCAAGTGTGAGTTCTGGCTCCGTAGCGTGAACTTCCTAGATCATGTTGTTTGTCGGGAAGGAATACATGTGGATCCTTCTAAGGTCAAAGTCGTTGAAGGATGGGCATTCCCGACGACACCCACAGAAATTCGCCAGTTCTTAGGCCTAGCAGGCTACTACAGGAGGTTCATTCAAAACTTCTCTAAGATCGCCAAGCCACTTACCTTGCTTACACAAAAGGGCGTACCATTCAAATGGACAGACAAACAAGAAGTTGCATTCCGAACTCTGAAGCAAGCACTCTGCAGTGCCCCGGTACTATCTCTACCAAAGGGAACAGAAGATTTCGAGGTCTACTGTGACGCATCAAATCAGGGTTTAGGTTGCGTTCTCATGCTGCGTGGAAGAGTGATAGCTTACGCATCCCGCCAACTAAAGACACACGAAGTGAATTATACAACCCATGATCTGGAATTAGGAGCAGTGGTCTTTGCTCTGAAGATTTGGAGGCATTACCTTTGTGGTACGAAGTGCACCATCTTCACGGACCACAAAAGTCTCCAGCACATCTTGAATCAGAAAGAGCTGAATATGAGGCAACGAAGATGGGTTGAACTGTTAAACGATTACGAGTGTTAAATCAAGTACCACCCAGGCAAGGCCAACACGGTAGCTGATGCCTTTAGCTGAAAGGAGTACTCTAATCGTCGTGCGAAAACTCTCTCAATAACCATCCAATCTCACCTAACCAATCAGATCGGGGTAGCCCAGTCAGATGCCATGAAGACGGAAAACAGAGCAAGCGAAGCATTACGCGTAATGGAGAAGAATCTAGAGGTAAAAGAGGATGGAGTATACTATTTCATGAACCGTATTTGGGTCCCTAAAATTGGAGGATTTAGGGAGGTAGTCATGAATGAAGCTCACAAGACGCGATACTCCATCCATCCAGGTTCGGACAAAATGTACTTGGATATTAAACAACAATATTGGTGGCCTAACATGAAGGCAGAAATTGCCACGTATGTCAGCAAGTGCCTTACTTGCGCCAAAGTAAAGGTGGAATACCAGAAGCCCTCGGGGTTATTACAGCAACCAGTAATCCCCGAGTGGAAATGGGAAGGGATTTCCATGGACTTTGTGACCAAGCTAGCCAAGACGTCGGACGGATTAGACACTATATAGGTAATAGTTGACCGACTGACGAAATCCGCCCATTTCCTGCCAATAAAAGAATCCTACAAGATGGAGAGACTGACACGAATATACATCCAAGAAATCATGAGGCTTCACGGAGTACCAGTGTCTATCCTCTCAGATAGAGACAGTAGATTCACTTCACGTTTTTGGCAATCACTTCAGAAGGCACTTGGAACCCATCTCGACATGAGCACCGCTTATCACCCACAAACGGACGGTCAAAGCGAACGAACCATCCAGAAGCTCGAACACATGCTTCGCGCATGTGTGATAGACTTTGGGAAGTCTTGGGATACCCACTTACCCTTAGTTGAATTCTCGTATAACAACAGTTACCTTTCGAGTATCAAAGTCGCTCCTTTCGAAGTGCTATATGGACGTAAGTGTAGATCACCGTTGTGTTGGGCTGAGGTGGGCTACACCCAGCTAGCAAAGGAACTAACATCGGACAAGGCGTTAACAGGACCAGAAATCATACGTGAAACAACAGAAAAGATAGTTCAAATCAGAGGTCAACTACAAGCCTCGCGCGACCGACAACAGAGCTACGCCGATAAACGGCGAAAGCCCTTAGAGTTTCAGGTCGGGGATCGAGTGCTGTTAAAAGTTTCACCTTGGAAAGGGGTCATTCGTTTTGGAAAATGGGGAAAACTGAACCCACGATACATTGGACCTTTCGAAATCGTTGCCCGAATAGGTCCAGTGGCGTACAAACTGCAGCTACCCGCTGAGCTAAGCAATGTACACCCCGTGTTCCATGTTTCCAATCTAAAGAAGTGCCTATCAGATGAAATTCTCGTCATTCCCCTTGACGAAATTGAAATCAACAAGAATCTCCTGTTCGTTGAAGAACCAGTCAAAATCATGGACAGGGAGGTGAAGCGTACTAAACAAAGTCGCATCCCGATCGTGAAAGTACGGTGGAACGCGAAGCATGGGCCAGAATTCACGTTGGAACGCGAAGACCAAATGAAGCAAAAGTACCCTCATCTATTCTAGCATTCTCAAATCTAGCTTTCAAAAGAATTTCGGGACGAAATTCCCTCTAACGGGGGGATGATGTCACAACTAGAAATTTTTGTGCCTTGTAACTAGAACACTTAAGCCAAATTATGAATCAAAGGCATGAGATCATGTATGATGCATACTCTATAACAACAAAATTTCAATCAAACACCTCATACAAGCATTTCAAGTAGTCAATAAGCAATTGGAAACCCTAGAAGTTCTTGTTTAAGTCCATTTTGGACCAGGACTTCCTTATTGGGCCCAATGGACCAATAAGCTTCCAGTTTGACCATCTTGGGCTTAGAACTCTTAAATGGGCTCTAATTGGACCCACTTCCATTTATTTCAATATTTTGGGCCATATTGGGCCTAGAATGAAATAAATTAATTAAATGAACCATATTGGGCTATAATTAACCTAATTTAGCCCTAATAGGTCATAAAAATCCCATTTATATTTATTTGGACCAAACATCACTTAACATAACCATGAAAAAAAGGCTTAAGCATACAAGGCCCAAAACCCTCTTCTCTTTCCCCTAATTCTCGGCCCAAGCCCAAAAGGAAAAGAGGAAGTTGACTTCTTGCATGACACCTCATCTTTATATGGAAGATATCAAGGTTTTACACTTCAAACATCCAAGCCATCTCATGTTTTCATGCAAATCACTTCAAAACCTCTCTTCTCTCCTCTCTCTCTTGCTCTCGGCCGAATCCAAGCACACACACACACACACATTTCACTCACAATTCTCTCAAGAAACTCTCTCATTTATTCTCCATATTTTCGAGATTTAAGAGGTGTTCAAGGGATTTCTTCCTTAAAAAAATCATCATCTAAGGTAAGATATTGCTTAGATCCATAATATAGCTATTTCATTTCATTCAAGAATCATGTCTTAATTCATTCAAACGTATGATCTAGCACCTTAGAAGCATCCAAGTTTGAGATCTTCCAAGAGAGGTCGCTAGGGTCGAATTCTTCTCATTTTTCCTTCCAAAACCGAAACCACACCCAAGGTGAGTTTCATACCCCCTTTCTTTTGGTTTTTTATGAGTTTTTATGGGGGAGAATACAAGCAAATGTGTAGATCTATGAGTAAATGTATGCTATGTGTGATTTGATGCATGTTTGTGTGTAATATCATGTGTTGTGATGAATATGTTATCCAAAAAGTATCTAAAAACCGAGATCTAAAACATGAGGAGTGAAATAAACATAACTTAAACCATTTTACACTAATCAAGTCAAGAAAAATATCTCATTTGGTTAGGATGAACATATTTGGACATAAAACCCACTTTTGGGCTTAAATTATCAAAAATACAAAACTAAGGGCCCAAAATGACAAATTATAATTTCTGGAGATTAAAAAGGGTCCAAAAAGTTTCTATAACAATTTTCTGAACATCAACATTTTTGAGGGGATTAAAATGTAAATTTTGAGCTTAATGGGCTAAAATGGGCTTTTCGGCCCAATAAGCTTCAATTTGCGAGATTTTTAAATTTGAGGGGCTGGAAATGCAAATTTCTGTAATACAGGGGATTTCAAGTGTATTAAAACCATTTCAAAGGTCAAAAATGTTTTTCAAATTCTAAAGGGATCAAAAATGCAAAAAAAAAATTCCATTTTGGGCCAAAACTGTAAAAGTTGCGAAAATGGGGGTTCCAACCAAGAAAACTTCATTTTGGAAGGTCTTAAGTTGTTTACAAAGTAAATTTGGGCTGAAAATGTCTTTTCTATATGTTATGATACTAAAGTGTCAAGAAAAATGGTTTAAGGACTAAAATGGAAATTCTTTTATATAAAGGACTAAAAGTGCAAATTTTATCCAAGAAGGGTTGTGAAAAGGTAAAATCTTACTTTAAACAAATAAATCCCTTATGACAAAATACAAGATCCACGACTACCGGCGAAACGTAATATCAAATACACTTTCAACATCAATATCGTTACCAAACGAATTGATTCAGTCTCGAATCAATAACAAAACAAAAATCAATAAACACGCGAAATCTATGAGGAGTCAATATTCAATCTTTGGGCTTGAAAGTTTCAAATCGTGCTTGTTGGGCCTTGCTAGCCCAATAACATGATCTTTAGGCCCGAAGGGAACGCACTTACATGTTAATGGGCCTTCTATGACCTAATTCCATATAAAAGGACTTTCAATAGCTCTAATGTGTTGTTGGGCTCCCAAGGGCCCATTGGTACTGCTAGCGAAGTCGAGAAGTCAAATGCGAGTCGGGCCAAGTGCTTTTCGCATTCCCAATAGCCTTGAACAACTTATGGAAATAAAGAGGGCTTCGTACCCTCCTTTCTCCTTGGTTGTGGGGCTATGATAAATCGAGTAGACAGATTCGTGGCGTAAATCAAGCGAAGTCAGGGTGGTTGGATTAAGTGAGTAGTACGGACGATGCCTAAAGGATCGTTTGTAATTGGTAGTTATAAACTAGTCATTTTCATTAATGCGTGATTATAACAACTCACAACCCATAATTAATCCAATGTCACCTGGGTAATCAAAAACAATCTTCGTATCTGTAAAACAATAAATAAGACACGTAATTTTATGTATGGGGAAAACATCGGGTTTTCCCAGGGAGTTCAACACTTTTACCTATGTGATGTATACAAAGTTCAACAATTATACATGTTTACAAAAATCGACAAGCATACTTACGGATCTTCACACTTTTTATAAACAATACTCTTTTCAGAAAATATCGAATTTTCTGGTGGTTTTCAAAGCTATACAAATCATTTTCACAAACATGCTTATGAACTCACCAACATTTTTATGTTGACCGTTTTCAAAATAACTTGTATTCTCAGGTAACAGGTAAACCGAGGAGTAAGTACCAAGTGATGTCATGGTGTGTTGCTTAGATTAATGATCAAACGGATTATGTTATGGAATTGTAATGTTTAAAACAATGTATCGAATGTAAACAATATCAGTTGTAATATTTCAATGCATGGTGATGAATGATGTTATGATTCATGTATAATCATTGTGATGGTATTCAATTAAGTCACAATAGCCCTCGGACGTTTCCGCCGTCTGGTTCGGGGGTGTGACACCTTAAGCCTTCTTTCTTCAACTTTCAATAAATAACCAAACAGTTCATGAACTTTTAATTAATCAAATTAATTCCAATTAATTACTGATTAATTATTAATTAAAAAATATGATTTCTAATTAATATATTATTTTCATAATACATTAATAAACCATTTATTTAGTTTATCATTCACATAATAAATTAATGTCCCTCTCTAAAAGCCATCCTATCCAATTGCTAGGTTTGAGGGCAACCCAAAACGACTGTGCTACTATTAATTCAAATTTATATCAATTATAGTTATAGGCTTAGACACCCAATCCAATAGTCTCCCACTTGGATAAGTTTGTAATATAATTGCCAGTATAACTTCCAAACTGATCAGCAAATTGTAGCTTCCAAAAGTTGTTGTCGAACTCTGACCCAGTCGGTTACGTGTCCTAAGATAAGTGATCAAATATCCCTCCGTTCTACAGGATATAGTATAGACATGAAACATGGATTATAATCAATCTTATTGTCTAAGATTTTGTTTCCCGGTTTCTAATTTGTGATGACGACATAAAACTTCTAATCGAACATATTAGTTTAGTCTTGGCTAGGCCTAGCACTTATAAGTCAACACCAAATCCCCAAGGGGGCCAAAAATATCGCTTTTCCCGTTAGGGCAAAAGGAACAAGTAAACTTTGACTTATATGCCCGTACTATTTACTCATCAAATCATTCACAACAGTACGTTTTATAACATCAAGTTACTGATTCGTTTACGTATTATCAATACACAACTGACTTGTAAACCACAACTCATATATCTTTGTTTTAATAATATAAGATATTATCGTCTCATAATTACTCGTGATAAAATCCATGAAGTAATTCTGTGAGCGTGGGCTTATCCAATACTCAAAATCCTCATTTTCTAAGTACTCATGAACATTGTAGCAACCATTGTAATGTCAAATCTCCATACACAAACTACAATTCAATACATGACAACTTTAATTCACTAGTTACTTCCAAAAGTATGAGTGACTATGGAATTTCGAATAATCAAATTATTTAGGAAGTAAAACATGCAAAGTGAAACACAATTATAACCTAATTAACTATGGTCTCAAAACTATTGAATATAAATAAAATTCTTATTATTTAACCACCATAATAATTAAGACATTATTCATTGTATAATATTTCAAGTAATCAACTAAACACTTGAATTAAACATCAGTCATGCCATGTTATGAACATGCATAATATGTTTCCCTATGTTCCTTCCTTTGTGAACAAATCGACTAGACACTATTCCAATGATGCTCATTTCACAATTCCAAATTCTTGTCACTACTTAAAATGTGTTAGAATTCCAACCTTACATGCATTGTCCTTCTATGATGTCAATTCTTCAAAGTCACAGCGACTTAGCCAACGATATTACATAATGTTTCATTGGGACGTTGTTACTAAAAAAAATACATGGTAATGAAGTTTCAAATTCAAGGTACACTCCTTGAACATCTTTCTTGCATTAAAGTTTCCAACTCACATGTAGATTTTAATAATTAACTCCCGCCATGGAAGCATTTCATATTCCTATATGACCATCATTTCTGATCAAGAATCATGTCAATATGGTCCATCCAAATTAATACCATACTTCCAACTGGCCACAAGCAACCAATCTTCAATAAACCTTAGAATGGTCTTGATAGTTGTTTAACAACTCAAGTCACACAAAATTATAGTCCTTTTTCCCTCTCAATGAGCAAGACATTTGGAAAAATTAGAACAAGTGAATATTATAGCATATGTAATCGATCCTATATCTAAAGCATATGGAACTCGATTCATTATGTCTTACATAAGAACCTTGTATCTATTGCTATAATATTTACGTATATTGAATTTCTTGTGTTGAATCATTTCAGCATGATATTTATATATGTCCAAGACTAAGTTATATTAAACCCTTCAATCTAAACTTTTAGATTTGAAACGAAGTATGAGTGCCCTCTCCCTTAAGTCTATATGTAACATTCCATTTAAAATAAATAAAATTTAGTAAATAAATAATTGAATAATAAACCCTAAAACTCTAGGATGTAATTTTTATATATATATATATATATATGTTATTTTAGCCCTAGATCCATAATAATTTATCAGTGTTAGCCATAAAGAGTTAAATGTTATAATTTCTGGAAATTAGGATCTATATTGTAACTTTTGGACTTGAATTGTAATGAAATCTGAAAGTTGGGGGCAGTTTGGTAAATTTTGGGCTTGAATTGGAAAAGATTGGGGAAGGAGGGACTAAAAGTTGAGATTTGGCATAAGATTGGTGTTGGAGATGGTTTATGACCCATTAACCCTTTGTCCTTCATGTAGACACATCAAAACCTAACCTTAGGACCATTATCTTCGGCCGCCTTACTTATACCTCATACGTGCAGTCGCCGCTGTTGAAGAACCACCGAAGCAGCCATCGTCTCTGCTGTCGGTAAAGGTGAAAAACACAAACCCAACATCATGCTAATCAAGGAAGATCGGGAAAGTGAGACTCGTGGGTGCTGTTGCCGATGTTCGCAAGTTGGGGTCACAATCTTCTCTTCTCCGCCTCATTTTGTTGCTGCATCGAAACTGCCACTGCCGCTTCGTGCTACTGATCATTAGTGGGTTCTCCGGTTGTCATCCTCCACCTCGGGTGAGGTTTAGCTGCATTGGGGATTTTTTGCTTTTGGGTGTGTGCGTATTTCAGTAAATATTGATGGGTGTGTGGGTGTTTTGTTGGCCGGAAAGTAAGATGGACCACCATGGCAGCCAACCATGGTGGTTGCCGCCTTGCTGCCATCTTCTACCGCCACCAGCCACCGTGAGTGGTGGTTGTGTGTGTGATATGGTGTGTATGTGTGTGTGTATTTTTTATGGTGTAAGTTTGTGTGATCGGTTCTTGGTCGGAAATTGAAGAAACCCCACCACCACCACCGTGAGGTGGTGGCTGCCACCTTATGTCGTCGTCTGCCACCATCTTGGTGGCTGTAATGGGTATTTTTCCTTGTTATTTTGGTGTTAGTGTGTGTGTGTGTTGTAAGAAATTTTATGTGTTCTTGGATTGTTGGATTTATCACTTGCAACCGTCACCGCCACCGTGTATGGGTGGCTGCCGCCTCGAACTGCCGCTGACCACCATTGCCCAAGGCGGAATTGGGTAGTGCCCAACTTTTTAGACATTAAATTACCTAAGTAATTAAGTTCAGCCCGAGTGGGACGATTTTGGGTTGGAAACCCTAATTAGGGTTTAGAAAACCCTAATGTCAAGAAAACCCTAGTTTTTGGAGTTAGTCGAGACCCGCGCTAAAGCTGTTAATTAAAATTTAAATAATACTTAATAATGCCCCTAAAATTAACTTAATGTAATATTGGACTTAATGGATTAAGTCCTTAAGGGGTTAAGTGTGGAACACTAACCCTAGTTATCATTTTATATGAAAACCCTAGAATCGGGAAGCTCTATTTGGACAATGAGCGGGCGTGTATTTGGGTTGTTGATTGGATTATTATTTCACCCGAGAACGAATATGTAAAACCCTAATCAGTCCTACCCTTAGGTGATTAAGTCCTCAATGGGTTAAGTGTTCTTACTTAACCCTATTCGTCATTTCATGTGAGGTGGTCCCTGTTGCAAGTGACTATGACCTGTGATCGGGTATTGACTCAAGTATCTTCCTTTAGGTAATTAGAAGTAAGTTGAAGCTGGTAGAATCCTTCATTACTACAGTGGTTACCTACACACATATCAAGGTGAGTTTCGCTTCACTATACTCGTAGGTAGAAGGCACCAATGCCGTCCCACTAGTTTTAGTTATCTGTTAGTAGAGGGATATCTTAGGGATTGTATATAGTCATGTAGGATACACTAAGGACTCTTGATCCAATCTCTCTTACATGTTCCTCATTTGGTTGTGGTTCTAGAGTGGGATCATCTATCTGGGTGACTATCTCATCTCTGAGTATATATGGGCATGCATTCCTTGGATTGTTGATATTGAGTATGCTGCTATGTTGTAGTGATTTGTTAGATTTGTGTTCTGGTATCGAGTATGATGCTATGTTGTAGTGATCTGTTAGATCTGTCTCCTAGTATTTGGTATGTTGCTTTGTGGCGATAATCTGTAGAATTGTATGTTATCTGTGCTTGCTGGTTATTATCTATGGAGTGTCCTTAGGGACTTTCTATGGTCATGTAGGATAGCCTGAGAACTCTTGGTCTAGGCTCTCTTACCTATTCCTTGTTTGGTTGTGGCTCTAGAGTAGGATCACCTGTCCGGGTGGCTATCTCACCTTTGGTTACTTATGGTTACGCATTCTATGGAGGTTAGCTAGTAGTAGGAATGTATGCTGTGAGAGGACTAGTAGGCGGTAGTGGGCTGTATGATTGTTGTTTGTATGCATTATGTGCGTACCTCATCCTAATTGTTTATTTGTCGACATGTTGTGTCTGGTTTGGGTTAAGGCTGTCATGTTTTGTGATGTAGGCCAAGATACCCGGAGTGGGCCGGCTGTAAGGCGTAGGCATAGAGGCTTGGGAAAAGCGGTAGGTTTGACGCTGTAGGCCAACAAACCCTGGGTATTCTAGTCTAATGGCGGATTGGACCCATTGTATATTGAATTCCAACCTGGGTATTCCATCCCGAGGATGACTGGACCCGGAGGTTGACTGGGTTTGGGGTATTCTAAACCGAAGTTTGATTGGACCCTACATGTTTGACTATATATGTTATCCGTTTGTGTGGTGGTATTTTGGGGGAAACTCACTAAGCTTTAAGCTTATCCATTTGTTTATTGTTCCAGGTATCATTGATGTCTATGGGAAGGCGAATGCGGGACTGTACACACGCATCAGCAACATTGATGATTCCGCGTTTTCTATAAAACTCTGATTTTAAGTAAAATGTAATGTGGAGTAAACAGTTTTCTTAATAATGGATATATAAATTTTAAAGTTTTACCTTAATAAAAATGAATTTTTTTTTTTGAAAAAGGGACGTTACAAGTGATGGGTTTTGAGCATTCTAACACTTACTAAGTGTACATGAAACCCTAATAACCTTGGATCTATGTTTGTCTAATTATCATGCAAAGTTGAATTCCAAGGTTATATTCCTATCTAGCATACATGGGGAACATTTTTAACTTGAATGAAAGATAGAATAACTTACCTTGTTGTTGATTATGATCCTTGAAACCTTGTGAGCCTAGCACCCCAAGTGTGATGCCTCAAATGCTTCACACAACATCAAATGCAAATGAGTAAACTTTGAGAGAATCTTACACTTGCAAAATCGGCTCTAGCCCTCTTGTTTCTTAGTGTAACCAATTTTGGTGGAGGTGATGGTCTTTATATAGTGTGACACATCTAGGGTTACACCATGTAAACCCTAATCTGTCATGGCTCTTCATTTCCATGAACCATGGGTTTGTAACTCCCATGGAGCATCCTATGGGTTTAACCCAACTTGATAATCCATGGAGCCTCTGTCACACCCCAAAACCAGAACGGCGGAAATGTTTGGGGGTGGAGGATGTCATGTCAAGTATCACGAGATATGTATATGGTAAGCAAGTAATGAACAACCATTTCATTTAGAAAGAAAGTGTCTACAATGTATGTGTTCACAAAACATAGAAGTCATAAACAAATAACAAAACAAGACTTGAAGCTATAATGCTTCATCTTCTGAAGTCCCAGCACGAGCACCTGTCTAATAGTCTCCTGAGAATACAAGTTATTTGAAAGAGTTGATCAGCAATTAAGCTGGTGAGTTCATAAGATTTTAGTGATGTGAGTAAGCTGAAAAGTGTTGTTGAAAATGTATATGTAAGAGTGATGTCAGTTGTAAGTTCTGTTTTGAAAAGTTTGCCTGTTCCTCTAGAAAATCCTACATTTCCTACTTTAATGGAAGTTAAGTAAAATGACACTACAAGCCTTTCTATGCGTACTAAGTGGGTACAAGTTATATATACTTGGAGTAAATAAACAATCGATTATGCACATCTACCCTCAACTCACAACCCAACAGGGTACAGTAAGTAAGGCGGATAGCACACATTCCATTGGTTGTTAGATCGTTGTCATATATAACCTTGGTGTATTCACTTGTTACTCATGGAGTTATTTGTAATGGTTCCTTTATATCTAATGGAGAGTTCTTTTAAGAAAACCTATATTTCTTATAGTAAAATATTGACTATGGTGATTACTTTTATAATAGCTTTGTTTATACGGCTATATATAATCTGATATCGGGTAGATAGTTAATTGGGGGAATCTGCCCTAAGCCCACATCCAACGGGAACAGGACGTCGGGGGAAAACACACATTTAGCTATCTGTCGGATATTAGTTTTTATATATAAACATGGTGTATAAACTGAGGTGTTATAGAGTTAACTCACTTAAAGTCTTTAAAATTGTACTGGCTTAATAAAATGGATTAAGCCCTTAACTGGGAAATCGCTAGTTTTGTATACCAAAAGTACTGAATTTGAAAAGTAAGTTTTGTATTAGAATAATTGTGCGATGACTCTGTGTCCTATGACATGATCCATACCTGGTACCCTTATGATGACTTAATGTATACTAAGCATAGATATATATATAGATTCAGGTAGATAATAGATTGGGTGACCTCGGTGTAAGCCCACATCCAACGGGAACAGGACGTACAACGAAGAGCACACATCCTATTAGCTTTCAGAATCTACTTAGCATATATGTATCCTATAGTGTATACATTAAGGAATCATAAAGTTAGCATCATGGTCCTAACTTTTAAAAGTAGCCTTCTACCAAGACTCGGCTGTTTTGAAAGTAGTCTTCTACCAAGACTCTACTGTTTTGAAAGTAGTCTTCTACCAAGACTCTACAGTTTTGAAAGTAGTCTTCTACCAAGACTCTACTATTTGAAAGTAGTCTTCTACCAAGACTCTACTGTTCCTTTGTCAAATGTAAAGTATATTCTCCCTAGTTTATAACTATCTCAAATAGAAAATAGATTAACCTTCCAGTGTTACCGACACTTTATGAAAGTAATGGGAGAAGTGAGTACTCTGATGTCGTTTATAATGACATGCGGAGGTACTATTAACCTAAAAACATATTTGTTTTATTACGGTCATAATGTGAAAGCTAGAACCCCTACTAAATGCTCTCATGTAAAGAGATTGAGGGAACCCAACGCGACCCAACAAATCCATGCAAGCCGTGTAATTCACATTAAAGTTATATGATCATGTATACCCAATATAACTATCACTAATGCGTTAGTTATTCATTGGTATAATTAGATCCTGTGTGTGTGTTATCATGCTATAGCAACTTAACTTGTTTATTATGTTCTGTTCTGGTATTGTTTGATTCTCTTCACTGTTTACTCTGTTCTGGTATTGTTTCTTTGTGTGCTTCATTGTACTAGAAGAAATGAATTGCATTCTCCTAAACTATACCTATAATAGTTTACTAATGTTCTAACTGTACTGATAATGACAAGACTCATTTGTCTACCAAGTTATGCTTATACTTTAAAAACGGAGTTTTGTACAACTATAAAGTAACACAACCTTTAAAAGAGTTTTGAAATGTAATGACAACTTATAAATGACATAAGTAACATTTTGAAAGATGTTTATAACAAACATTTACACAATTATCATTGTGTTCAACTTGTATCCCCCTTAAAACAGTTAAAATAGTTTAAAAGATTCATTACGGGGTATGAACTCACCTGATGTGGGTGATTCAAACGGGGATGCGCGTACGAATGAGAAGTTCCACGAATGAAGTCCCAAGACACAATAAGTCCTAAATGATATATAAGGACACATATTGACATGAATATAGTGTTTATAAACAACTATATGAAAGATAACACCCTCTGGGACTAGGAAACACCTTGGCTAGGTGTTGGAATCACATGTGATTCAACAAAGGGAAGTGAAATGGCACTAATTGGTGTTTACGGTTTTGAAACCAACTCCTCTTGAGTTTACGGTGGTAAACCCCTGAGTTTACGGTTGTAAACTCATGGTACTTTGACCATTTGGTGGTTTGAAGTCCTAGAAGTCTTTTTGAAGCATCCTAACTTCAAGTCTTAGCCTTAGGAAGTGATTAGGGCAACATATCACCCCTTTATAGGGTTTATGGTTTTTGGACCATTTGAATTTGGTTTTACGGTAGTAAACCCAAATGGTTTATTTTCAAATGAAGTTTTCGAGTCCTAAACACTTCTAGGTAAAGGTCTAGGCTAGTTTCTTGGCTTAAGGAAGAAGTATGGGGCATTAAAACCCTCATTGGGGTGTTTATGGTTTTGGGAGCTCCCCAAACCGTAAACACCTAAACATGGGACATTTTGTGGTTTTCTTGTGCTAAACACATCAAAGGAAGGTTGTATGTTCGCTTCTATGGTTTGGCAAGAGTTTAGGGGCACTTTGGCACACTTTTAGCACCCTTTTTAGGGTTTACAGTCCAAAGAGATTTTTGGACCGTAAACACCTTATCCTATGTGATTTTGGGTGTTTTCTTGATGCTCTTAAGGTTTAAACATGTTAAGGGTTGTTTCTATGCCTGTTTCAAAGGTCTAGAGAGGCATTGGGCACATTTAAGCCACACTTTTAGTGTTCACGGTCCAAGAAGATCTTGGGCCATGAACACCTTGTTCTTGGGGTATTTTGATGATTTCTTGATGTTTAACACTTGATCTAAACATAAAAGGGCTAGAAACACTTACAAGTTGAAGATCTTGAAGAAAAAGGGATGATACTTGAGAGAGAAATGGCCCTACTCTTTGGAAATGTGAAAAAGTGATTAAAATAACTAAGTCTCACTTATATAGTCTTTTGGGTTTACGGTCCCAATACCATTTTGGACCGTAAACTCAAAACTCTTGAACTTTTGGGTACTTATTGCTACATAATACACCCTATCGTATCCACTCTCCTGATATCTTCTGAAGCACTAACTTTAAAACACTCAAACTTATTCCAAAAAGTTTGAAAGTTAGTAGAAATAGTTTTAACTCATATTGAAGTGGATGGTTGAACAGAATGGAAAGTTTTGGGTTGTCACAGCCTCTTAGCCCACTATACAAGCTATGAATGATTTACATAATCAACCCATATATTTAATTAGTTATCTTTTGATCACTTAATTAATTCTAAATTAATTCTTGATCAAACTAATTAAATAATATTATTAATATATTAGAACTTATAATATATTAATAAACCATAAGTGTTATTTCTCTCATTTTAGTTTATCCAATTGCATGGTGCCATGAAACCCAAATGGACCATGTCGGGTCGGATTAAGTACATACCAGAAGTAGTTATGGACTTAGACACCTTATCCAACAGTCTCCCACTTGAATAAGTCTAATAACTATAATGCAATACATCAGGAACCGATCGGTAATCGTAGCTCTTTCAAGGTCTCTCGAGATCCTTATCCCTAGAATATAGGCAGCTTCTCCTAGGTCCTTCATAGAGAAACACTTCCCAAGCCAGGACTTGACTTCCTGCAGAGTTGGGATGTCATTTCCTATGAGTAGTATGTTATCCACATACAATACCAAAAAGCTAACTATACTCCCACTAGCCTTGTGTGACATCCCCATTTTCACTGCCAAAAAAGACCGATTATGTTTATGCATTATAAAAATCAGAGTACCCTTTTTATAAAAATATTGCAGAATTTGTTCCCAGGAAAAACATGATAAATACGTTATCAAAGCATTTCCGAAGAAATGTATTTTTTTTAATTTTAAACCATTGGGATGTCATCGTCAATACAGAAGCATAAGCATAAAAAAACTTACATTCATTATCACTAGTGATTTACATCTCCTTAATCTCTCAGTGTAATGTAACTTCATATAGACACCTGTGATATAAATAAGCTGGAGTGGGTCAGGTTGGGAAACTTGGTGAGTACATAGGGATTTCATATAGACACCTGTGATATAAATAAGCTGGAGTGGGTCAGGTTGGGAAACTTGGTGAGTACATAGGGTTTCAATCCCACAATGTTATATCATATATATATATATATATATATATATATATATATATATATATATATATATATATATATATATAATTTAGAATTCACAAAATATACAATTTCACCATATATACATAAGCAACTCTTACCCCGCCCCGTTAATCATTACAACGAGACTATCCATACTCTCGGACCTTAAATTTTACCTCTTACTTAACCCATAATCTCGGATCTAATTCCTGCTCTCGGATTAATAATTATACCCATTCCATACTCTCGGATTAGGGACAAGTATCTATGCGTAAATCCATTCTCCCGGATTAACGACGAATGACTATGTCCTATCCATACTCCCGGACTGACGACGATGACTATGTCTAATCCATGCTACCGGATTAATGACATATACTAAAGTTCTATTCTCTGAGTATAACTCACTCGTACTCGTAAGAAAATACTACCCAATATTCCTCATAATTAATTTAGGTTTGCTCTTTCTCCTAAATCATCATGTATAATCAGGTATGTTCTTTAACATGTATTTCAGGCAACATCAATTAACTCGCACATAAACATATAATTAATACTTCAATCAATACTTGTATTAAAATCATGTTCATGAAAGGGGCTATGCACTCACTTGAAAAGGTGGTGATTCCGAACTCAGACAGCGTTTCGCTTCTTAAAAATGATTTCCTTCGACGAAACCTAGTATTATTATACTAGAGTTTAGTCTATTATTTGTCGAGACTAATTAATAGTCTAGCTATTATTACTATTATATAAGCATTAAACAATACTTATATAACCCATAATAATAGCCCAAGTACTTATTATAAGTTCCTAATAATGTTACTATAATTAAATAAACGATATATTAAAAATAGCGTAAGCGTAGCTCACTTACAACGAGTTTTATAGAAAACCGGGCTTTGCTTGGAGCAGCGTTCCCGAGCCGAAAAGCTCTTCTTCTCGGAGCCGTCGATCACTCCGGGGCTTCCGCCTCGTGCTAGGGAGGTTCCCTAGGCTTTTTCGGGGGGTTTCGGGGCTAGAGAGAGGTTCTACAAAGAGAGTAAAGAGAAGAAAGAATGGGAAAGGTGTGAAGAAAATGAGGGTGGGAGAGGTTCTATTTATAGGGTGAAAATGGTTGAACTTGGTGCCACATCTCACCATCTAGTGGCAAGACTTGGGGAGAAAGCAATGACCAAGATTGTGCCACAGCACCCATTTTTGCATAGCACACTTCCGACTTCTAAAATCTGTAATTTTCACATACGACCTCCAATTTTGACGTTCTTTATATCCACGCGTAGGTAAAAATAAGATCTACAACTTTTATTTTGACTCCGTCGGCTAATTCTCGACCGATATTAAATTTAACAGTACGAGGAGATTATACTATTAAATGTCCGTGTAAAATTCATAACTTCTACA
Organism: Lactuca sativa; assembly: GCF_002870075.4. Lineage (NCBI taxonomy): Eukaryota > Viridiplantae > Streptophyta > Magnoliopsida > Asterales > Asteraceae > Lactuca > Lactuca sativa. The sequence continues at coordinate 214,243,667 of NC_056625.2, forward strand.
TACGGACTCTGTTTTTGTCTGTCTTTTTACCGTTGAGCTCCTATTAATGAGATCTTCAATTCTCATTTAGGTCGCATAGGCCAAAAACTGCTCTAACTAAAATTCGAGTTTCGGGTCGTGCACTGCTATGCCAAATCTTATAAAATTTATAACTTCCTCATACGAAGTCAGATTTGGGCGTTCTTTTGTTTTGTATGTTCTTGGTTTAACATATACTACAAATTTTATTTGGATCGATAAGGCTAAAAAATCCTTTATCAAAAATTCACTATTTACGTCTCCCGGTGTCGTGCCGGTTTTGCCGTAAAACTTCGATGGGCAATAACTTCTTCGTTATAATCGGATTTCGGCGTTCTTTATATGTACGGAACCCTTGAGACATATTATAAAGATTGGTTAAGATTATTTATTCTAAATAATCTTTTGTAAAAAGTTGTTTTCGACCCTTATTATCTCTAAATTGACTAGCTCGGATCTACGGGCGTTACACCTTGACATATACACAAGATTCATGTTTACTCCTAGAAAAGCCAAATTCTTTGACTTTCTCATCAAAGCAAAGATTCCATCTGCGAGGTGCTTGCTTTAACCCATAAATGGATTTCTCAAGCTTACACACTCTATTAGGGTACCGTGTGTTGATAAAACCCTCTAGCCGACTCATGTGAACATCCTCAGCCAACTTTCCATTAAGGAAAGCGGTTTTGACATCCATTTGCCATATTTCATTGTCATGAAATGCGGCTATGGCTAACAGAACCCTAATAGACTTAATCTTGGCCACTGGAGAAAAGGTCTCATCATAATCAACTCCCGGAGTTTGTGAGAAGCCCTTCGCAACCAGTTGTGCCTTATAAGTGTGTACATTACCATCCATGTCGGTCTTCTTCTTGAAGATCCATTTGCACCCTACAGTCTTACGACCTGGTACATTCTCAACCAAGTTCCAAACTTGATTGTCATACATGGACTGTATCTCGCTGTCCATTGCCTCCTTCCACTTGGTTGACTCAGGGCCTACCATGGCTTCCGCGTAACTGTTAGGTTCATCCAGACCTATCAGTGTCTCATCACTGATAAGTGTATCACCTTCCGCAATAATATGGAATCCATAGTAATGCTCAGGTGCATTCCTAACCCTTGTGGAATGCCTCAGAGGTACAGACTTGTCAATTGGCTTAATAGGAGTTTCCTCCTTAAGTTGAGTGCTAGGGTTTGAAGTTCCTTCACCACTTGGCTCTTGAATTTCTTCAAGGTCAACTTGCCTCCCACTGTTTTGTTGGCTTATGAACTCTCTCTCTCTCTCGAAAGACAGCCCTCCTAGCTACAAAGACCACATTTTCACTAGGTCTGTAGAAGAGGTAACCAAAGGATTGATGTGGGTAGTCGATGAAAATACACCTCTCACTTCGAGGTTCGAGCTTAACACGATCCAAATGCACCAAATGCTCGAGTCACATTTAACACTAGCTATGAAATTCTCTCAATACCCGTAGATCTAAGATTTTCTCTACCAAAAAACATATATTTTTGGTTTTTTGCAAATAAATCATAAACCAGACGTATCCTAATTTTTATAAAAGTTGATAAATAATGATAAAACACTCAATAAATAGAGATCTTACCATGTTTTCAGGAGAATACATAACTCCGTCCACCGTTATTGATTCAGATATATATTCAAAGAGTTTTCCCAAATTTGAAACTAGAAAAATAAGGGTTAAAAAAGGGTATTTATAGTGCAGGTAAGAAATCGCAGATGACCTCTTGTCAGAAATTGCAGACGGTTATCAGCTAGGAAGGTACAAGTCACTGACGTGTATCTGTGCATTGATGGGTTGTACATTCACAGATAAGATAAGGAAATCATAGATGGGGGCTAATTACATGCGATTTCAATGGTTACTTTATATAATTTGTTAATTTTGGCTATTTTTTACAAAGTAATTAGTATTTTTTGGCTATTTTTATAAGTTTCTCAAAAATATATAATTAGGCTTAAGCAGTGTTGTAAAACTCGTCGAGTTGGCCGATTACTCCTCCGAGTACTCGCTACTCGGCCCCTTACCTAAGCGAGTTACCAAATCCCGAGTACTCCTCGATCGACCCCTTATGGAACTGAGCAATGTTGTAAAACTCGGTCAACTCAGTGATAAATATGTATAATATACTTAATGATTTATTATTTAACACACACATGTGATTATTACTTTATATATATATATATATATATATATATATATATATATATATATATATATATATATATATATATATATATATATCAAATTTTCAATAATTATTCACGAAGTTAGACCATTATGTGTTTTTTCAGTTTTTGTGTATTCACATGTATCTAATTTGTTATATATTTCAATCAACTTATGATATGAACTTATGATTTTACATATATTATTTCCCTAAAACTATTTCTACATGAATTACCGAATCCGAGTACTCCCAGAGTACTCACGTGTACTACCGGGTACTCGCTACTCGGTAGTCGGACGAACAGGTACCGAGTAACGAGTTCTACAACCTTGGGCTTAAAACAAGTTCTCAAGTCCATAGTTCTCCTTCACATCTAACGACCAATCGACGTTCAGAAATCGGTTTTTGATCTACAATCAACACTGTTTTGGTTGTGTGGAAATTTCGTTTAAAATCGAATTTGATTTTGTTGAGTTTTGGTTTGTTTTTTTGGTTCATCTTGCAAATTTGATGCTAAAACCTAAGTTTCAGATTTGTAATTTGATTCAATGATTAATCTAATTTCTAATTCATCTAGTTTTTTTGTTCACCGATGATATTCCAGCTAGGGGGGACAATGTAGTCGAAGAAGACATAGTTGGTCAGGACATTGTGTGTATGTGTGTGTGAGAGAGAGAGATATGATCTTTTTGTATAAAATGTTGTGTGTTTTTAAGTGTATAGATATGTTTTGATTTAAGTGCACATCTATGTAACATAGATTGCAGGTGAGGGGAGGAAGAAGAAGATATGTTTGGGATGGATAAGATTAGGAGAGAGAGAGAGAGAGAGAGAGAGAGAGAGAGAGAGAGAGAGAGAGAGAGAGAGAGAGAGAGAGAGAGAGACCCCTATATTATTTATAATTATAAAAATATTAAAGAAATATAAAAAAAATGTGTGTGTGAGAGAGAGAGAGAGAAAGATGATCTTTTGTATAAAATGTTGCGTGTTTTTAAATGAGGGAAGGAAGAAAAAGATATGAGAGAGAGGTCCCTATATTATTTATAATTATAAAAATATTAAAGAAAAAAAACAAATTAAAAGGGCAAAACTATCATTTCAAATTAGAATTTTTGATTTTGGAAGTAAGTTAAAAAAATTTTGGTGAAATTTTATTTGGACATAGCTATAGTTTTTTTTTTTTTTTTTGTAAATGACATGCATCAATTTTGAATTTTTTTTTTTTTTTTTTTTGGTGGGGCGGGGTGTTAGGCTTAAATTGGAGACAAAAATAAGGATTTACTTTTCATTTAATTAATTGTTTTAAAATAAAAAGAATAAAAAAGTGAAAAAGGTAAAAAAAGTAATTTGTGGGCCACCTTTTACATAAACGGAAAGATAGATTTATGTTCGACGAGAATCAAGAGAAGAAGGAACAAGGTGCTCATGCGTTGTGTTTTTATGTTTTTGCGATCGAGAGACGAAAATCTTTGTTTTTGTTGTGTGCGAACCTGACCAAGAGACAGAGAGACCGAAAGAGAGGTTGAATCGAGAGGAGGAAGTGAATGAGAAGAAGCAGTTGGGAGAGGTGCCGGAGAAAGCGACGGCGGCGGCGTCAGCAAGCCCTAGGTGGCCACTCATCCACAACTTTTAATTTGTGCTAATTTGGACAGCCCTTGAGTCGAGGTAATTTATTTGTAGAAACCGTGATATGGAATCAAATAAAAATCAAGACTTTTTTCAAATCAATTTCAGTATGTGTTATATATGGTAATAGATAGATATTCCAAATTTAATCCTTAATTTTATAATTTATAAGAGAAGATGAAACCGAAATCTTCCAGGATCGGAATTAGCCGACCAACATCCCTAGCCTGGTAGTTCGTACTACACAAAGTTGGCCAACATCTCTCCGCCGATCTCCACCGCATTTTCACCGGAGTAACCCAACAACTCAGCCGGTAACTCTTCCTCCTTTATCCGATCTGATTGTTTTCTGTAATCTGTTAGTTTGACCCTAACTTAATACAAACTATAATCTTTTTGTTTGATGAAAATGAATGAAATCATATTATTTTCGATAACCTAAAAGTCTTTGTTTCTGTAGATTCCTTGACCGGTGTCGGCCAGGGGTTAGAGTTGCTGTAGTGGGACCCAGTAATATCTCAAGTTTCGCATAATAATTTTATGTCGATTCTTAGTAGGTGGAAATTACAAGATTTGATTTTATGCTAAATTATGCAATATAATATATAAAATATAATATAAAATAGCATGAGTTTTTGAAGCGTCTTAAAATGAACTCTTAGCCGCATTAGTCAAGATTATCACATAGCTTATTTGACTACTGGTAATCACTGTGATAATCTAAAGAAACCATAGATGCTTTTGGAATAAAATTATTCAATAATTCAAAATGATTAAAGCCATTGAATGTGATTTTGATGTTCCACCATAAACTTAATAGCGGGATTGTGATATACGGAAATTGCATAATGTGATCCTCTCAGAAAGCTTAGTTCTTTTTGCAACAAAAATAATATTATTTGGTATTTTTTACTAGAAGAAACCGATAAATGACTTGTTATTTTGTTCTGGTATTTTCAAAAATATACAGAATTATAGTAGTGAAAATTGTTTTATGGTACGATGTAATTGCTATAATTAGATGATTTTTTCAAACTATATTGTTGTAATAGGAAGATATGAATGTATAAATGATGTATGCATATGTAGGTTGCTATTTCTTGCATTCGACTCTAGCTTTTTTTTTTAGTGTTAAGTTTCGATCTTCATGCCTTTGATATATGATGTATGCATATGTAATGTATAAATGATATGAACCAACAAGATTGCTAATTTTGCAGATAACCTTTCATATCAAAAACAATATAAAGTGAACGGTGTTCTTCGAGAAAAAAAGAAACCATGGTTTCCGTCACTCAATTGCAAAGACAATATGCCGAGTATACAACATCTTTGTATCACGAGGTTTGTGATGCCTTTTAACTTAGCTTAAATGTAAAAATAGCAATGCGATAAAAATACAAAGCAATTTTCACTTGTATCGCGCTTTCGAAAAGTGGGAATTAGTATTTCTATTCTTTTTTTTATTTATGGATTGATTTTCGGTTGTTTTTTTAGGGATATCTTAATGATCAATTCATGCAACTTCAGAAACTGCAAGATGAGAGTGACCCGGACTTTTTGGTTGGGTTGGTGTCTGTTTTCGTAGATGACTCGAAAAAGCTTCTTGACACTTTGACAACTGCTTTGTAAGCTTGTTTGATAATTTCTTATTTCTTTACTTGTTGTGATTGGTTCCTTATTGTTTTGACTTTTGACCAAAAAGTCAACAGAAGACCGTGGATTATAAACAAGTTTCTCTTCATGTTCACCGCTTTAAGGGTAGTAGTTCCAAGTCAGTTTTCTCTCCCTTGTCTCCATTCTCCAGAGACAAAATAGTTGAATTCATAAGATTTTGACAATTTTTTTTAATTGGTTTTTGAAACAGCATAGGGGCACAACGACTCATGCGTGTGTGTGTTCTCTTTATAAACTACTGCAAGGAGAAAAATCTTGATGGGTGAGTAATTAATTATAATTATCTTTCATTATTCTAAATATGAATTTAAAGTGGTATTTACCGATTTACCCTTCTATAATAGTATGATATACATACGTACATACATATATATGTTCTCTAATGTTTTTTTAGCATCATTCTTCTCCTTTGTTCTCTTGTTAATTTAGATATCAAATTTCTCTCAGTTCTGAAGTTTGATTTTCAAGGTCAAAGTACTGAAATACCCCTCTATTATCAATCTCCTTTCTTCTTTGGCTTCTTGTAATTACAGGTGTTTGTGGTGTCTTCAGCAAGCAAATCACGAATACATTCTTGTTAGGAGCAAATTCAAAGCCTTGTTCAAGGTATGTCTGCTACTACCAAAACATGGTCATTTACGTTTTTACCCTTGTTCATATTTTGACCTACTTTCTCCATGATGTAGTTGGAGAAACAGATCTTGAAAGCTGGTGGATCAATCCCTATGATGGAATAGGTTTTTACTTTCCAAAGTATTATGTGATATCGTTACTATTTTTATCATCTGAAAAACTTGTGGGTTTATACTTGAGATCTCAGTATCAAGTTGTTATGTCTGATTAGAACATTGATGGTTTTGTGGTGCTGTTTTCTATGGTCTATTCTATTGAATTTTGTTTTGCATTAATACATTGTTCTATAATTATTGATTTGTCAGCGAGATGATATGGTATAATTGTTGTATTAGTTTCTTTTGTTAATGGAGAACAGATCAAATATCAGAAGTTAAATGATATTGCTTCTTTGAAAACTCGTAAAAATTCGCATAATTATTTGAGTAAATCTCTATCCGAGTAGGAGGCTTGAATTGCTTTGCTTGTTTTTTTCCGCTAATATATCATGAAAAGCTATTAAACACATTTCTGGTGTAACATATTTTCACAACATATTATAAGTTGCATTCCATTCGGTATTATTGCCGTAGATGGGTCCTAATGGAGTTTCATTTTTGTTGTTGTAACATACTTTCAAACATATTAAAAGTTGAATTACAACTAGTATTATTATTTATTGTTGTAGTTAGGTTATAATAGAGTTTCATTGCATTAGTTACAAAAAGGTGATTTTTTGCCTTTTATTACTCAGCCATAAATTATGGATAATACCAGTGTTGTAAAAATCCCGATTAGGTCCCGATTAATCCCTAGGCGCTACTGTACCGATTAGAGGGTGCCTAGCGATTAATCTCTGCATACACAATGACAGAACCAATAGAACCCGATAAAATTTTAACACTCTGAAGAAATTACATCTCAATAGAAACTATTTGAGGTATGATTAGTGTTGTATTTATCATATTATCCAATTTTGTGATGATATTAGTGGTATTTACTAACTTTTATATGAAATTAGTCATATTTAGTTTTTTAAAATGTAACAAATTAGAAATTAATGGTCTCCGATTAATCTCCGCCTAGCCGATTATTTCCTTAACCCCAGTCCACTGATTAGCGAACGTCGAGCGATTTTTACAACCTTAGATAATACACCTCTAAATTTTAATATTAAGTTTTCGTAAAACTAAGGTCCCGTTTGCATAGTTGTCTTGATAATATGTGCAACATATCATGCATGGAAGAAAACACAGCCTAAAATGTGTATTTTAAGTCGACGATAGTATTTTTTTGAAGTGTTATCGAATGAAGTTGAAAAAAAAATCTAATTAGCAGATAACCAAGCAATGTAAACAAAATGAGTCATTTTACCATAACCAAATTTGCAAGTAAAATCAATGTGCACGCCGTAACAACTAGGTTGGACTTCATATTTTCATGCCAATCGGTCCAAATGTTACATGTTAAATAAACAACATAATTATAATCTTCAAATCCTAAAGTTATTTAATTGTTTGTATCTCATGCAACTTAGTGGATTATAACGCGATTGAAGTCTCATTCATGTAATTTATGTAAGCCATGAGTTGTTGAAATGGTCAAATGGAAGAATTGCTTGGATGACAAACTTTGCAAAAGTTATTCGTATTTTGTCGTGTTGAAAATAAACAAAACAATATTAGACTCGATATTAGTTATGCATGATTGAAATTGCATTGTTTCACCACTTTGCAAGCACTCTGTGTATGATGGTTCAATGCTAAGGGTTTTTTTTTTTTTTTTTTTTTTTTTTTTTTTTTTTTTTTAAATTTATTATTATTATTATTATTACTATTTTTTTATGGTTGTAGAACTTCCCACATTTTTTTGCATCGGTTTTGATTTTGCTTTGTCATTTAGAATGCAATAATCAAAATTACACCAAATATATAGGTCTTAGTAAGTTGGTCTAACTTCCACGACATCAATATTCATATAAAATCTCTATGTTAGATCGGTACTCATATACAATTTGCGAGGATGCCATTTCCCTTTTTTAAATCGAAGAAGGAAGTCAAAAATACAAAAAACTTTCGAGAATATTAAGTGCTTTTTAAATATATCGAAACCAATAAACAACTATTTATACTAATTTTAGATGAACAAATTATCCATTTAAGGTCCAAACAATTATATGTCCTCCCAGAATTCAAATATTCTTCTGTCTTTTTTTCTTATCAATCTTCATACTCATAGAATCATAGATCAAAATAAGTGTCAAAATCAGAAAAGATGATTAAAATATTTATGAATTTCACATGGCATTTATTTATATGAGAATGTAGGTAGGTACAAAACATTTATTTATTTTTACTTTTTTTATATAAAAATATAGTTTTCCGCCAAATGACAATATCCGATTTATCTAGATTCAGATTGGATATTTTTGATGGATGCAGATGACATCCTTCATAAGATACAAGGTTCTGATGGTTTCCATCTCCAACACCTTGTTCTTCTAATTTTTTCTGTCCATCCTTTCCGGAGAAGAAAGGCATCTCTTCTCGGCTTGTATTTCTATATTTTCAATGCACTTTAACAGATTCAAATATTGTTTGTTCTTTGTTATTTTCAAATTCGACCTCCAACATTTAATGTCAAATAGTGTTTGAGATCGGTGTAGAGGAGATGAAGGTTAGTAGATTGGCTAACATTCTTTGTTGTGAGCCCGGTAAATACCCTTGTACTTATCTTGAGCTCCAGATAGGAGCCAATATGAAATTTGCCAAACACTAGAGACCGATTGTGGAAAAATTTAAAAAATAAACTATCGAATTGGAAAGCCAATAATCTCTCGTTTGGGGGAAGTCTTACCCATGTTAAAGTTGTTTTGGGTAGTCTTCCGTTATTTTATTTCTCTCTTTTCAAGGCGCCGAAAAAAGTAATTGACAATTTGGAAAGTATTAGAAGAAAGTTTTTATGGGGGAGAAAGGAAATAAAATGAAGATAAATTGGGTAGCATGGAACACTTTGACTAAACCGAAAAGAAAAGGAGGTCTTGGTATTGGGAGTCTCCGGTCATTGAATTTGGCTCTGTTAATCAAGTGGTGGTGGTAGTTTAAATTTAAAGTGAATAGTCTTTGGACGAATTGCATTAAAGCTTGGCATAATGTCTCTTGCATTGATGGCAAGCCATTAGCCAAAGCTAGTCTCCAGGGAGTGTGGCTTGTTATTTCCAAGCTAACTGAAGATATGGAACATTGGGGAATTAACTTGGAAGACTTGTTTGTAAGGCGTCTTGGAGCGAGAAATAGAACCTACTTTTGGAAGGACAAATGGTGTGACAGTGTAGTGTTGAAAGATGTTTTTCCGGAACTTTATCGCATTGAAGTGCAGAAAAATTGCATGGTCAGTAACAAAATTCGAAACAGAGGTCTAGATGGAATTCATGGGCAGTGGTCGACAAATCCAAGGAGAGGAAGGGAGGCAACCGCTTTATCAGATTTAAACAACAAAGTTGTTGGTGTGGTGTTGACAAACATAGCTAATTCGTGGGTTAGGAAAGGTAACGAGCAGTGTTCTAAAAGGCGTGTCATGGCGTGAGGCGTGGCTTCGCCGTTACGAAAAAGCCTCATAACGTTGCTGTTAGGCGTGGCGCGTGGCAAGACGTGATATGGCGCGCCATGGCGCGTTATGGGGTGTTATGGCACGTGTTTTTTCGGTTGAGACACGTTTCTTTGCTCTTTGTTATGTCCTTTTCTAATCAGGGATACAAGTATTGTGGTTTTTGTTAACTTTTTGTTATTAGTTATTGATCTAACAATTCTAAAAAGTAGTTATATTTAATATAAATTTATATTTATGTGGTAATATAATTTTAAATTATTACAAAATCGCCGCCTTACATCACGTCTTGAAAAACGCCATGACTCGCCATGACTCGTTAAGCTTGAGGCTTGACCTTGCCACCACACCACGCCTCACGCCATTTAGAACATTGGTAACGAGACAGGTGGTTTTACAGTTCAAAATTTGCGGAACTTGATGGCTACTGCGGAAGAGGTCTCAAACCCGTTTCCTTTTCATTGGGATGGTTGGGCTCCTCTAAAAGTGAATTGTTTTGTTTGGCATTTATGTTTAAATAGGATTCCAGTTGTCGACAACCTTCTTGTTAGAGGTGTGACTTTGCCATCGTATCTTTGCCCGCTCTGTGGTATTGAACAGGAAGATGTCGACCATCTGTTTTTTAAGTGTAGTTTTGTAAAAAAAAAGTTTGGAGCTGGTTATGTAACTGGTCAATGTTATTGAATTCTGTTCCTATGAATGTTTCTGACATGTTGGGGGTGGTAAAGACTTTGGTGTTGAATAAGAAAATGAAGAAATTGCTACGTGCCCTAATATATTTAGTTTTATGGAGCATATGGAAGTCTAGAAATGCTTTAATTTTCAAAAGTGTCGGGAGCAACCCAATGAAGACAACCGATGATATCCAATTAATCTCTTTCAATTGGTTGAAATATAAAGGGAGATTTAGTTCTTTATATTGGTTTAACTGGTGTAATTCTCCTGTTTCTCTTGTTTGTATGTTGTAACTTGTCTAGCGTCTCGCTAGTTTCGTTTCATTGTAATTATGTCGTTCGGAAAAAAAAAAAAAAAAGATATATCCGAATCAAGTTTTTTCCTGGATACAAGAGCTATCCGGTATGTGCACCAGTTAGTTTGGGTTGAGCAGAGCAGGCCTTCATGGGCTTTAAACACCTACCTAACTAAGTGAGTGGGTCGAATCTGATTTCCGAGACTGAAACCCTACTCTTTGACTTTGATTTTGATCTATCAATTACGAACTTGCGATCATCCTGATTCCTAACTGGATCTCAGAAAATAAATATATATTGAAATACTTTTAAGATCCGACAAAATCTCAACCTTCACCTCAAACGGAAAAATGGCGAAGATCACGATGATGAATTCTCTCCTCTCTCTAGTATTAGTCTTCTTCATAGCCTCATCATCGGCAATTGCCGGCTCCGATTCTCCTTTCATCGTAGCTCACAAGAAAGCTACACTCAACAGACTCAAATCCGGCGCCGAAAAAGTCTCCGTTTCTATCGACATATATAACCAAGGATCTGCGTATGTAGCTTCCACCTTCTTTTCTCGTATTTACTTTACATAGATCTCTTCATGTAGTTGCTCCACAAATTCGATTTGCCATCTGCACATTCCGATCCATATTTTAGGCGTTTGGTTGCTTTCTTATTCCATGGATCTGAATAGATCGATGGAATCGTCTATGCTCAAGGCCTCAAGCCATCTAATTAATTATGGATCCGGTGTTTCTGTTACAATCGGATATTGATTAGACAGCTATATTCTTTAGCTATGAATTATGAATTAAGCCTTTCAAATTTCTAGCAAGAGATGATAATGAAGCTTCCCTTATGTACAATTTTTGTTCCAGGTAGAAAAAATTGCTAATTTAATGATAAGACTTTGTGGTCTCAATCATTTCGCTATACCATTTAATACAATACAAGTTGGTTCTTTTCGAACTCAGAGAATCTGATCAATTGCATCACCATAACAGTTAACAAGAAAGTGTCTTATGTTTGGTCTTTGATCATCAATATTTTTCTCTTGTTTTTGCCAAAGATATATTTTCAAATTTCAACTATGGTGAAAGCATTGTATATTTCCTCTTATAATCTATGCTGAAAGCTTGATAGAGGTAACATTGTCTTGCAGTTGCAATATGATCATTGAGAAGATATTTGACCTGAAGCTCATTGTAATTCAAATAGTTCGAGTTATAATTATAAACTCAATAATGTTACTAATTAGTAAAAATACATAGAAAGGAGTATGAGTTTAGGCATATTTCCATGAAGCACTTCCATTTCATTGTTTGTTTATACAAAGTTTTGACAAATATATCAATTTATTTCTTACATAATCTCACACTTTCCCCCTCTTTTCCATCCAGGGCTGCTTATGATGTTAGCCTCAGTGATGATGGCTGGTCTTCTGAGATATTCAGCATCATCTCAGGGAACACTTCAACTTCATGGGAAAGACTCGATGTGTATGTATAATCATATTCTTGAATTGATTTTTTCTTTTCTTGAATTGATTCTCACAATAATTACTTGTCATATTTTCAGTGGTGCTGTTCTATCACACTCTTTTGAGTTAGAGTCAACAGTGAAATCTGTCTTTTACAGCACACCTGCTGTTATTACATTCCGTGTCCCCACAAAGGCTGCACTACAGGTTAAATTCATCATTCATGGAAAATATGAATTAATTTTATTATTATAATTTATAAATATATATTATGTGTTTAGTCTAACAATCTTTTTTACTGTTGCAGGAGGCATATTCAACCCCACTTCTGCCTCTTGAAATCCTATCAGATAAGCCACGTGAGAATACATTCGATCTTGTAAGTCTTTTACTTTCTAAAACAAATTTATATAAACTGATTTATAATTGAAATAAAAGTCTTGTTAACTAATAATGCATTGCTGTGTTCTTGTGCATGAATGTGTGCTTTGATGGCTGCTACTCTTTCAGGCTAAGGTAAGTTACTAGAAATTTGGACAAATGTGAAATGTCGTTTTTAACCCTGAATTAATATCTTACATTATGTAAATTTGCAGAGGTTATTGGCGAAATATGGGTCATTAGTGTCGGTGATTTCCATAGTGGTGCTATTTGTGTATTTGGTGGCAACTCCATCAAAGGCAGGTGCTGCAAAGGGAAGCAAGAAGAAGCGTTGATAATAATTTGTCAGATTTTAATGTGACCTTTGTTTTAGACTCAGTTTTTTTTGTAAAATGTCTTTAAAGAGATAGTTTGAGAGGCTTTGTAGTCTTATGTTTTCATACATGTGAAAGAGTTAAATTACGGATTAATTAATTTTGCAATGGCATTAACTAGGTGTTATGTTTTCATTTTCATTGTGAGTTTTGTTAAAGACTGTATACAATATGTCTGAAACATGTGAACTTCTTTCAAAATTTATACTAATGCAACTTCTTTCAAAGATTTCTACTTGCGCAACTTCTCTCAAAAATTTCTACTTATGCCTAAAGGAAATTTGGGTCCTAAACTTTCCTCTGAATCACCACAGGGTATTATTGATCAATTGAAAAAAATCAGGCGCAACTTCCTGTGGGGAGGTGGGGAGTTGAAGCGAAAAATTCATTGGATCGACTGGTCAAAGGTCATTGCCCCCATTGCGGATGGTGGCCTTGGCATCTCCACTCTAAAAGCACAAAATCTAGTCTTGTTGATTAAATGGTGGTGGAGACTAATGAATGAAAACAATACTCTCTGGAAGCGTGTAATAGTGAGCATTCATAATCTTAGCAAAAAGCCAGCCACATATTTTGCTAGGAAAACGACTTCTGGAGTTTGGAATAATATTCAGAAAGCCATTAATGCCCTTGAGTCTCTCCACATTGACTATCATGATTACTTCAATCTAATACCAAACAGGAATGTTAAAATTCTATTTTGGAAGGACTCTTGGCGTGGAAAGTCCCCATTCCAAGTCAAATATCCTCATTTATATAAACTTGAAAAAGTTAAATGTTGCCTTCTATCTAATCGTTTAACAGAGGCTGGTTTTACTTGGGACTGGAGGCATGAACCATCCTCGGGTGTCGAACTACACGAACTACTAGGTTTATACCGCGACATAGGAGACATGGTAGTGACTGATACTTCTCATTCTTATGGTTTCAGTTTCTCCCTCACTTCCGATGGTGAGTACAAGGTGGGTGACATGAGGCGCACGATAGACTCAAAATTGACATCATACAAAGGCTCTATTATCTGCTGGTCAAAGCTTATACCTCTCAAAGTCCGATGCTTCGTTTGGAGAGCTATGTTTGGATGTATTCCAGTGGCAGATTCATTAAATAAAAGGGGTGTTCAAACTCAATCTCAAAATTGTCCGATGTGCAGTAATGAATGGGAAACGGCAACTCATCTTCTTCTTGACTGTGAATTTGCTCAGGAGGTTCACAAATGGATCTTTAAATGGTGTGGTTTTCAACCTAGAAGATTTAACAACATGCTGGACTTTCTCGATTCGATGGCTTCCGGAGGAAATAGGTGTAAAAGAAGGTTGATTGGTAGTATGATCCTATACTGTACCATCTGGTCTATTAGGTTAGCCAGAAATGATAGGGTGTTTAAAAACTCTTTTATTGCCCCTACGAACGTGGCGGATTCCATTATCTCCACATCCTATAATTGGTTTAGGTACGTGAGCTCTTCGCGTTATGGCAGTTGGGCGGAATGGTGTTGTTCACCTTTTGAACATTTCTTGTAATTTGCTTGTTTTTCTTGTTTTTTCCTTCCTGTTTCTAAAACTTGTTTTGTTGTCTCTCTTCCATGATTTAGTCACTTGCTAATCATGGTCTTATAATGATATTTGCCGTTTCCAAAAAAAAAAAATCGTGTGAATGAAAACTCATTTATTTAGTTATTGATTTCCATTTGGATTCGACATTCTAGACATTCATGATTTTCTCTCCTTTTCATCTATCCATAATACCAATAAATCAAATATTGGTTCTGAACTTCGGATTAAATCACTTCAATAAATACAATAATCATTTTATTAGATAATATCAAAATATACACTAGTATATCATCATGTATATATTACAAGCAATATACAAATAAATCCCCAACTCCAAGGCATCATTTTCTACCACAACTTGTCTTGGACTCGGTCAATTAGTCTCAATTAATATTCTTAGGTTCATGACAATGTGACATTAAGGTGGTGTTTGTTTTTTGTCCGCAGATGTTCCTGACCTCTTCTGTCTGTGCGGCGCAGACCACGCGCAGACATTAACCTTCACAGACTGTTTGTCTTTTTGAAGACTACAGACCTAACAATGTCCGCGCGCCCTCTTCTTGGCGCAAATGTGGACCAAAGTCTTCTAACATCTTCACAGACATCTTCTAGCCTAAAAAAACACAAATATTTTATTTTATTTTTTAATTTTTTTGAATTTATATTTATTAAAACTTTATTAATGGTAAACAATTTGAAAAAAAAAATTACAATACTTAAAAAGAAGTTCAACGACACAAATATGATATTTTTTGACAAATTTATAAATAAAAGTTTATTATAAGAATGGTCGTTGAAGTACAAATATGAAAAAAATAATATATTCTTATATTTTTTGTACCAAATTTTATAAAACATTATTTAATAAACCATCATCAATTTCTTAGAAAAAATATTTATGATATGTTTTTAATTTATTTAATTGAAAAAATCGAAGTTTATTTCCATTCATTTATATATTAAATTATTTGATTTCTAATTACAATGTTTATGCATAACTTTGCGACCAAATTTGTTGGTTTTTATCAAATATATACGTTAATTTGTACCATTTTTATTTTCACCTTTTATACAATAATACATAAAAATCGATTTAGATTTGTTAATTATTTATAACAAAATCATAAATATATTAAAAAATCACTTTGTAGTTTAAAAAATCAGTTTATTTTAGTAGCCTGCAGATGTTAAAAAAAACAAACAGTCTTCTTTTTTCAGACTGTAGACGTTTGGTTCACCTCTTCTGCAACAAAGGTCTATAGATATGGTCCGCAAACTGTAGACATTTTGACTCAGAAAAAACAAACAGCACCTAAGTCTCATACTTAATACTTACAATCCTACAGCCAAATCATTATAATAAATATTTTCCTATTTTAGTCTCAGTAGTTAAGTGAGGTTTTCTTATCTAAACGGTCACGGAATAATCCTAAGTATCAGTCGAGAATGTATTCACATAAACTTACGTGTCGATCCCAACCTAAAACACCTCAAAATTTCCGGGCTAAATGCTTGCCAACTTACCTTTCGAGGACAATCTTATTATTATATTACATGAAAAACCCTAAAACATATATACATACAACAATATACATTGTTATCTACACTTGAACGATAACCCATGATAAAGATGTTTATGAACTTTTTCCTTGCACATTGCTATAATAGTATTTTCAACCTCGAAATATAGTAACTATATTAAATAATGATAAAATTACATAAATGGTCCACATGGTTTACCAAATGTCAAAAACTCAATCATTGCTACTCCTTTTGACAAACATGGTCCAATTGGTTTCTAAAACTTGCATGAATGGTCTTTTTTGCTAACATCATTAGTTTTTAACCGTTAGCGTTAGGATAATTTTGTCTTTTTAGATAACAGAGTCTGAGTTTGTGACAATGAGTAAACCACATTAACCATTTATGTAATTTTGTCTTAAATAATATTGGCAAGAATTTTTTTTTATAACTTTATAGAACTACAATGCTTTTATCATTTTTGCACAATGCAACTTAAACATCCAATCACCTATTAGGTAAAAAAGATATAACTCATTTCGGAATACAAATTTAAAGTATGTGGCCATACAACACTATTCTTGATCTACAAGTATGGACTACAAGCAAGAAGTGGCAATAGTCTGGTCTACCTTCCCATTATGTGATAATGACACTGGAATCCTTAAAATTTGCACACTCCCATGATTATGTCAAGCCCATCAACAGTAACGTCCGTATTTAGGGTTAGAAATTTAAAATTTTGAAAATGATAAAATAAAATATTAAGAAACAAAACAAAATATATAAATAATTAAAATAAATAAAAGCTAGTGAATTCAAGAGTTTTAAGGTTATTAGAATGCAGTGTTAGGGTCAAACAGACCCTACATACTTATTTTCCCTAACGATGAAAATTGACTAATAGGTTAAAGTGTAGATATTTACATAAAAATTAGGGTCTGTTCGGCACCTATTTTACCCACCTTAAACTCCATATTTTGCAAAACTGCACCACATGCAAATAGATCAGGTCCTTAGCATTTCAGGGAAGTTTCACATGCATTCATATATTTTTTTTCTACAATTTATGGTGAATTTTACAATACTCCTTCATAGAAATTTTCTAAATTTTATAGTGAATTTTACAAAACTGACTCGCACAGCAACACATTCAAGACCAGTGTAGGTAAGTGGTCGTTTTTACCCTAGTTCCAGGCATTTCTGGATTTCGGTCAAAATTAATGAAATGTAGTAGACTCATATACGAAACATTGGGAACTGATATAGACCCAAAATGATGTCACATGATTTTTCTAAGATTTTTAAAAGACAGGGACAAATTAGTGACTTTTCCAATAATCCTAGTTTTGGTTATTTTAGGTTAATTAGATTGTTAACCCATTATTTCATAACCAAAACAACTTATAATCTTGAAATAAAGTTCTTAACAGTGGGATAACTCATTAAGACAAAAGCCAATAAGAATCTCAATCCCACACTCTAAAGTATCTTGCTTTAAGGAGGAAACAAAGTACATTCTTATTAGGAACGACCACCAAATTAGGGTTTTGGGGTTCTTCTCGTAACCCATAAAGTCATAGAGAGCCAAGATATTGGAGTACATTTTGGGATAAATACTAAGGGAAAGAGTACTTACGTAGGATGAATGATATTAAATATTATACACGAAAACATTGCTTCAAAACAATCATCCTTTCATTTTCTTTTCTTTTTCCTGCCTATTATCTCTTCGGATATGTTGTATCCCTCGTCATATATTTGAATATTTATCTACCATTTTTCCTTCAAAAACTCCAGAAACGTGGCTTTACTTATAAATTATGAAATAGGCTAGGCATATTTTGAAAATTGCAGCCCTAAGTCCATCGTTTCAGCTGTTTTATGATCTGCAGATTATGACTTCAAAAAATCAAGCATATTCCTCATTTTTGCCTCTCTTTTTCACTAATACTCATGCAAATCATTAGAAGCAGGATTACATACCTTGAATGTGCTCTAATGGTAGCAATACTTGGTCTCTTCTTCCTCCTTTCCTCTTCTTTCTCTCGGTTCCTTTCTCGATCGACCACATTTCTCTCCCTCACACACACACACACACACTTCACGTCATGTTATTTCTTGGGCTACAAGGGCTTTAGTGCGTATTGTTTTAGCAATAAGAATTTAGCCCAAGGCCTCATTCACGTCCATTTCATGAGGTAAATCCGAATTTTATATATCCAACCCTTATTAATGGCAATTTCTACCCTCAAAATATTTTTTTTTCACAAAAAGTTACAAAGCAACCAATTTTGGTCCCTATTCTGAAAAATGGTTACAAATCCATCAAATACTCATTTCTTAATTATTATTTTCATTTTTGTTATTATTATTATTATTATTATTATTATTATTATTATTATTATTATTACTATTATTATTATTATTTATTAATCTTATTTATACCCATAATCCTTTATTAAATAATTAAACAGAAAACAGAGTGTTACAACTATACCGCATTTGAATCAGACTTCATCCTCGAAGTCACCTCTAGCAAAGAAGCCTGGATAATGCACTTGCACATCTATGTCTGTCTCTTAGGTCCGTTTCGAACCTTAGGATGTTGTCTTTTTCTTTCTCTCAAGGATAACAATCAACTTCTCAACGTAATTAATTTGCTCGCCAATTTGAATGTCCTCTAGTGGAACTACTGTTGTCTCAATCACCAAACACTTTTGTAACTGGGATGCATGGAAAATGGTGTGGATCATTCCCAAATCATCTTCCACCTCCAAGCGATACACTACCATCCTCACTAGAATGATAATCTTGTATGTACCTATACACTGAGCTCTTATGTTTCCTCTATTACGAACCAAATCACTAATTTCTATGGAAGAACCTTTAACAGGATATAGCCTCCTATTCGAAACACTAAGTCCGAACGCTTTTTGTTGGCGTGGCTCATCTGCCAACCCTGCATGGTACCCAAACGCTCCCGTACCATCTGAATCAACACGTTCTTCTTAAGCATTATTACCTATGCTCCCTAGCACTCGATGACCAATCTCGCCCCAACATGTAGATGTACTGCATTTCCTACCATATGACAGTTTAAAAGGCGACCTTCCTAATGTCTATGTCTACTTATTACCTCAAGTATAGGAACACATACCTAATAATATTATGACAAATAACTCCGACTATCCTGATGAATAGTTGGATCCTGCCTAAAACTCTCTTGCATATGATGTTCTCTTCTAAAAATACCCCTTCTTGTACCTTTCCCAACAAATCCAACATCGGAGTAGACGTTGTCATTCACAGACAAAATTCCTAAAGTTATCCACAAGCCGACCTCTGACAAAAAGCGTTAACAACTATATTTACTTTATCGGGATAGTAAAGTATCTTGTCGTCGAAGTTCTAAATCATGCCTAGAAATGTAGCCCAACTCATACTCTTACATTGTTCCTTTTCACACCCAAGGTCTCGTACCTTGCATTGAATCGTGCACCATGGTACTCTCATCAATTAGTTATTAGACAATCAGACTAACTAGTCTAAACACACATACAAAACCTACCAATTATAATCTCATATCCCATTATTACGATTCTAAAGGCATGTGAACATCCTCTCATAGACTTGTAGGTTTCTAATTACCATTCCCTCTGTTCACGGCAATTCTTCGGTTATGCTATCATCCTAAACGGGCCTGTTTGGCTCACGACCAACACTTCATTGGCTCTATAGGTATAAATCTATCATCACATTGACCTGAAGAAGCCCAACCATCACCCACATCCCATAATAGTAGTAGGTAAGAACAAAATGAAATATCAAACCCTAGGAACCTAGATCTATCTGGTCTTCAGACCATGCCTCAAATCTCCGAACTTTCATCAAATAAGTACAGTCAAGGGTACTGATATATGTGTGTGTGTGTGTATATATATATATATATATATATATCATATCTTAACATTTTAGCCTTACTTATTGTTATTTAGAACTAAAAGGTACTTATAATTGTTAAATTTATGTTTTACAGATATAATTGTTGCTAGAGCAGAAAAAAAATAACTGGAGCGGAAATTAGGCTTGGAATGCAAAAGGACCAAGATGGCTGAAAGCAGACCACTACGCCCAATGTATTGGGTCTTATGCCCAACACAATGAGGATCCGCGACTTACGACCAACGTAGATACCAATACACCCATCGTACTGGGCTTGGCTCCGAAACAAGATCGCAATGAGTTTAATATTATGCCGCACGTACACCAACTTACGCCCAACGTACGTAAGTCGGTTCCAACTCTTATAAAAAGTGATTTTCGGCCAACCAGAAGAGGGAACTTGAATACCATCGATCCTTAGTCGACAAGTAGCTTATCTTCTACCATTTTGAGGATCTAGAAGGCAGCCGGAAGGCCGTTAAGCTGACAGGAACGAAGATATGAGGGTTTAGAGAGCGGATTCATGTTGGCAATCATATGGTTTGTTATCATGACGATGTTAGCATTCCATTGTGATGCCATTATGTTTTTACTTTATGATTTAGGTGTTAGAACCTTCTACTTTATGTTTATGATTGAACGAATCATTGAATTATTGGTTTAATTGCTATTTGGATTGATTATTCTTATTTAATTTATTTTGTCATGTTTGATTGAAGATCCATATGTGTTAAAGATTGTTGTTTTGTTTCCTATTGGTGAATTAATAAAGTTTAGATGACTTTCTAGATGTGTTAATTTGAATAATAGTTGTCCAACGACTATTGGTGATTATTACTAGAGTTTTGACCAAAACCTAGGGTTAGGGAATAAAGTAATGAACTTTAATGTGTGTGCATGAGTAGAATGGCCATTCTCTGCATGATTTAACTCCTGTTACTATTAGGGTTAAATAAGATCAAATCTTCCTTAATACGAACTGAATACTGATTTGCATGATTGTTTGTTCACCTGATCTATGAATTAATAGTTGTGTTGAAATCAAAGGATTAGGTGTCATGACCACGACACTAGTCATATTAGGAATCAGTGAATAATGAATAAATATCCATTGTATTAGTAGTTAACCATTAATTTGAGATGTAATTTATTTAAACCAAAGTACCCAAAGAAATTTGTCTTCCAATCAGTTTATCGATATTTGATGTTGAGTGGTAATTAAAGTATTTGATAAAACATTTATTTATTGCTTTAGTGCGTTTAGTGTAACCTATAATCGAAAACTCCAAATTATTTCACCATCGTTCCTCTTGTGTTAAACACCTATTCTTACCACATCTACACTATTACACGATTAGGTCCACTGCCTAGTGTGTGTGTTAGTCTGGTTGCGATAAATTTAGTTTTATGAATTTAAAACTTGAGCATTTAAAATATTTATATAAAAATCACACAACAAGTTTTTTGTGCCGTTGTCGGGGAAATGTTTTCAATTAATTTGGTTTATTTGATTATTCGTTAGTTGTTTTTCGTTTTAAATTTTTTTGTTTTATTTTATTTTATTTTCGTTGATAACGTGTCACTTGTAGGAAAAGTTGTGGCTGTTGTTTTTGCAGAATTTAAATATTTAAAAGTGTCCAAATTGAATAAGAAATTAAAATGGGAAAAAAGAAGTAAGAATGAAAAAATTATAACATTAAAATTACGCCACATGTAAGGTTTTGTACGCCTTGCGTACACGAAAGATGATCACGATCAAGGGATTCTCGGAACAAGTACGCCCAACGTAAATTTGGCTACACATAGCGTAACCACTTCGAACCAATTACGCTCAACATACTTATGAACTACGCCTGACGTACATCATCGACCTGGTTTAAACATTCTTCCCTGCCTTCTTTTTCTCTATCACTTCTTTTTCAATATTCCGCTTTATCGGCTGTACTCTTCAAAAGCCCCAATTTTTTTCTTTTCTTATAGAATTCAACAAAAAAGCATGTAATTCGATTACCCTTTTGCTTTAAATTGTGTTTAATTTCTGGAAATTTGTTGCATTGTGCTTAAAATAGAAATATAGGGTTCTTTCATATTTCAATTTAGGGTCAATTTCACATGAGTTTGGTGTTCAATAATGCTTAAATTAGATCGATTAAGACCCATAGAACACCCCTTGGACTGATTTTGGCCCAGAACACATCAAACAGGAAACCGATTGGAGCATCTGGACATATGCCCAACATACGTTGGATGTACGCCCAACGTACATCGAAGCCCAACACACATTTTCCATTTAATTTTGTTTAATGTTGTGATTTTTTGTGGTGGTTTTGTTTTGTGTTTATTTTTTCAGATAATGGCTCGACGAATTCAAAGAAGAAACCCACCCGAGGACACAACCGATCACCGTTTCTTGCAATTCCCACCAAGCTTGAACGATGAAACTCGTGGCAGATATTTGAACAAGCTTAGCTTACTGCTCACCAAAGAAATTGATATTGCGCCTTCATTTGACTGGGGATTGGCATCCCAAACTGGACTGGACGAATTTATTTAGAATGTTTTGCAATACATCTACTTGGACGTGAGTGGGGTGTGTTTGTTTGTATGCCGAGGTTGGGATAGACTGTTCAGGACACAGAAACCTGTTTATCGAGAATTTTTGCTGGAGTTATATTCTACAGTTTCCATTGACCCTAGGAAGACCCTCGAGGTCAGGAAAACTTTTTCCTTTTGACTTGGTGGGCTAAGCAGGGAGTGCAATGTGATTGAGCTTGCCGTTAGAGTGGGAGTTTATAGTACAGATGAGACGAGGAATGTCCACTTCCTGGCATTCCTTGCTGATTATGTTACAGGACAACTTGCTAACTATAATGAAAATACATTTTAGGCTGAGATTACTAGGGGAGTGTACATACCATCAACTGCTCGAGGGAAGATGATTCGGTCCACCACTTACAAATTATTACATCGCCTGATTTCTATGTATCTCACGCATCATAAGAATAGTGAGAGAGTGCCTTCTATAGATTTGTTTTTCTTGTGGACCCTTGTTACACCAGGGAGGCACCTGAACCTCCCAATTGTTTTAGTTGCTTATATAGGGAGGAGGGCCATACGGGCTTCGAGAGGATAACCCAATTTGTGGTGGGCACTTCATCACGTGTTTAACTCGATCATATCAGTTGTTGATGAGAGATATTACGAGATCGATGGTGTTTTAAGATACGAGGTCGATGATTTTTATAGTTGTTGGAATCAATGAGAGTACTTGAGCGTCGTGAGGATGGTACTTTACTGATATGACCAGATGACGTGGCCGCCGAGGAGGGTGTAGCTGGGCCAGAGCCTGAGAGACGGGGGAGGCGTAGACCTGCCCCATAAGGACCATAACAGGGGATTGATCTTAGTTACTTATCTCAGCGCATATACGTCCTTTCTCTGCATGTGGATGAATGCTTTGATATAGTGGAGGGTAGACAACAGTGGTATGGGTATGTAATGACTGCATTCTTTTCCCATCAAGGTTTTCATTACCCGATCCCTTTTCCTCCACCATACTAGCAGCGACATGATGGATCCGACACATCTGGGGCGCAACAACATTACGACGAGGATGATGAGTGACCTAGTTATCCATTTTATTTTTATTTTATTTTATTTTTGGTTTCTCAGTCTTAGTTTTATTTTAATTTTGGTGTGTTTTAATTTAGTTTAAATTAGGAAGTTTGTTTTACTTTTGGTTTATGCAATTTTGTTTTCCATGTTGATGCTCTTTGATTGTTTTAGATATTTGCAGAATTTCCACCCTTAAAAAGCTGGAAGTAAGTTCAACCGCTAGGATGGACTGTTGTTTTATCATGAGAGAAAAAGTCGAGTGAGAATTTGAAGTTTATAATCGAGACCCACAATTTTTGATAAATGTGAGGTGCACGTTGATATTTGGAGGGATTATTATTTTGAGAGTGATGTTTCTAAAGTCGAGTGAGAATTTGAAGTTTATAATCGAGACCCACAATTTTTTATAAGTATGGGGTGCACGTCGATATTTGGAGGGATTATTATTTTGAGAGTGATGTTTCTAACTATACAATGATTCCTATGGAATGGAAGAGCTGTTCTCACACCATGGAGTTTTATTTTGACACGATGTAGAAGTATCATCCTGGTTGCCACGACATGGTTGACACTTTCCTATGTTGTGGGCAAGTTTTTCATCACGAGAGGAGGCTTCCATTCTAGATACCATGACGTGGCCACCACTTATCACGTCGTCGCCATGTTATTATTCGCGTTATGGATTTTTCCTCATTTGACAACATGACATGGTCGACACTTTCCCACGTCGTGGTTACTATACATTGCATTAGTTTGCAATCCTTTGCACCACATTTCAGAAGTTTGTGTTCTTGATTTTATTTTCTGGCACATTCAGAGCAGCAGTTCCAGTTTCATGTCTTCCAGCTAATTTATGGAGCAACTTTTTGCACCCTATTCAATCTCGCCACTACTACCCTAGGGAAGTCTATTTCTTTTTCTCCATTTTTATTGTTTTTATGTGCTTAATTAGTTTTGTGCATATAATGAGGGCATTGTATGAAATAAGTGTGGGGTAGAGGGTCGAAAAAGGATTTTAAATTGTAAAATTAAAAATTGCTAGATTAGGAAAATTTAAGATTTATAAACTTGAAATAATAGTTTGATTTAGAAAATCTAGTCAATTATAATTTTTGCTAATAATGTATGGGATGATCTAATGAGAAACCGAATGTTTACCTGAGCCAACACATGTGATAGTGTATTTGTGGCTTCCCATTTTTAGTGAAAAACCATGAGATATGAAAAATAATTTGGTAGTTTATATGGCATAATATGTTTTGCAGCCTAAACCTGAAATCTATCCAGGAGAGCTTATGTAGTCATTGCACTTAGAATAATACCTCTAACCAATAAAGGTTGAAGTTAAACTCCTTTGCTTAAGCATGTAGGTATTGAGCGAAAAAAGAAAGTTCCTTAAATAAAGAGAGAAATTACCAAAAAGTTGTAAAAATTTTGGAGCTATCAAGTATGAAAATTATGAACATTAAAATTCTGAAGATCCAAAAAGTTGAAGATACCAAAAATCAAACAAAAAAAGTGGTGAATTCAAAGAAATAAAAAAAGAAAATATCAAAGAAGTGAAGAGTTCCAAGAGCTCCATTGTGGTATCAAAAGTTGTAATTTTTTTGGACTATGTATGCTAGGACAGCTTAACCAAAAATACCTTAAGGTTAAGAAAGATTTCCAAGGATTGATTCGAAGGGTTGCAAAAATGAGTGTCGTATAAACTAAGGGGTGAAGACTCATATGGATTGTGAGTATTTACGAATGAGAAGTTTTTAGGAAATAATGCATTGCGGTCTTGGGATAATGGCTGAGTTTAAAATGGATTGTTTTATGCGATATTGGTAATTAAAAGTCAGTTTTCTTGGGGGCAAGCAAAGGCTAAGTGTGGGGTATTTTGATATATATATATATATATATATATATATATATATATATATATATATATATATATATATATATCATATCTTAATGTTTTAGCCTTAATTATTGTTATTTAGAACTAAAAGGTACTTATAATGGTTAAATTTATGTTTTATAGATATAATTGTTGCTAGAGCGGAAAAGAAATATGTGGAGCGGAAATTGGGCTTGGACTGAAAAAAGGATGAAGATGGCCGAAGGCAACCCACTACGCCCAATGTAGTGGGTCTTACGCCCATCGTAGATACCGGTACGCCTAGAGTACTGGGCTTGGCTCCGAAACAAGATCGCGATGAGTTTATTATTACGCCCTGCGTACACTGTCTTACGCTCAACATATGTAAGTCGGTTCCAATTCTTATAAATAGTGATTTTCGGCCAACCAAAAGTGGGAACTCGAATACCATCGATCCTTAGTCGACAAGTAACTTATATTCTACCGTTTTGAGGGTCTAGAAGGCGGCTGAAAGGCCATTAAGTTGATAGGAGCGAAGATCTGAGGGATTCGAGAGCGGATTCATGTCAGTAATCATGTTGTTTGTTATCGTGACCATGTTAGCATTCCATTGTGATGCAATCATGTTTTTACTTTCTGATTTAGGTGTTAAACCTTCTACTTTATGTTTATGATTGAATGAATCTTTGAATTATTGGTTATGGAGCCATTCATGGAGCGGTCAATTAAACGAATGAATCAATTGAAGGGTAAATCGATTTCACAAGCCCACGTCATCAAGGACATAATTGAAACAGAATCAGTTGAAAGCTTAATACGAACGTGTCGATTTTAGGAGTCCGCTTCATTTGTTTTCTGTCAATTCCTTAGAGCTACGACTAGAGGAGGCGCCATAGGGTTGGCATCAACAAGAGGAGTCGCCGGAGATGGAGAAGGTATATCTAAAATGTCATTGACTTCATACCTATCGATTTTTGTTGAGTGAACGAGAAACAAGATTAGGCAAATTAGGGATCAACCGATGGAGACGGAGAAAGCCGTCTGGCTTTCTAATGATAATGGACTGATCAATTTGATTTAAGAAGCTTACCTTTGAGGCATGATTATTCAAGGGTAAATAGCATAAAAGACACTCAGTTTACACTAAAATTCTAATTTGACACTGTTTTTTTTGTCTCAAATTTGGCACTGTGTTTTCCAATTTGTTACAATTCTGACCACTTGACCGGTAAACTAGGTTACATGCTGATGTGGCATGATGATGTGTCAGTTTTGATGACGTGTCAAAATTGATTTTTTTTTTCTACAGAAAACACTAAGTTTTCACTTTTTTCAATTTTGACACTAAGTTTAATTTTTTCTTTAAATTTTAACACTATATTTTTTTGTTCCAAATCGAATATCATTTTTTCCAATTTTGTTCAATGTTGACAATTTTCTATTTGAAGCCGTATAAATATTTTTTTTAATACATTTAAACCGTATAAATACGTTTTTTCAATTAAAACCATAGTTTTGTATAAATACAAGGTTTTTTTTTTTTTTTTTTTTTTTTTTTTTTTTTTAATTTTTAATTTTTAATTTTATTTTTTTTATTTTTACATTCAAACCATAATTTTATATATAAATATGTATTAGTTATATAAAAATTGTATTTTATATTAAATACGAAAAAAGTGAAAAACTTAGTGTTTTTTGTGGAAAAAAAAATTCAATTTTGACACGTCAACATATCATGTCAGCATGCCACGTCATCAAAATTGACATGTCATCATGCCACGTCAGCATATAACTGGGTTGACCGGTCAAGTGGTCAGAATTGTAACAAATTAGAAAACACAGTGTCAAATTTGAGAAAAAAAAAAACACAGTTTCAAATTAGAATTTTAGTGTAAACTGAATGTCTTTTATGCTATTTACCCATTATTCAATAACTAGTGGTCGCTGCATAGGAGGAAGGAAAACAGAAGGCCAGAGTGTTTGTTTGTTTTTTTTTTTTTTTTTTTTTTTTTTATTTTTTATTTACGTAAACCGACTCCGACCGAGTTAGATGTGGCATCATTAGTTAGAAAATAATATTTGAATTTAAGATTGATTGTGAGTGATTTTTAATAATGTTTGGCGAATGTCCATGACCCTTCATTGATGTAATACACCAATAACAGGAATTCAAACATTCTCTTCCATTCTTGCAGTTTGAGAGACTATAATATGACTGATCCGTATCACTGTTGGCTTTAATAGAACATTGAACTCAAACATTCTCACACACTTGTCATTATTTATCATACTAGATGTTATTATTATTTTTACAGAGTAACAAATATATATCATACTAGAGTACGCTAATTTTTGGAGATTGGGTAGTCATGTGCACACAATTTTCTAGTTCCTTTAATTTATTTATGTTTTGAGCATCATCATTGATGACTTTAATATTTTAGCAAGCCCAAAGACGTCTACGATATTCTCCAAGTGCTAGTAATGGGAAGATATTCTTGTATAATGGATAATGCAGCATGCAATTCTTCATGGAGACTCCAGTGAACTCCTACCAAATCATGTCAATGTTTAATAGCAACGATCACTTCACCAATTGTTGCAATAAAGATTAAAAGTTACCTGCTGAGGAAAATCTCCATTGTCCATTTGTGCATTGATCAACAGTTTTGCTGCTTTATGTAACGGTGTTAACTCTCGTTCAACCTAGTGATCATTTGGCAGAAATGAAAGCTTTTAGACATTGAAAAGGAGTAATAACTTTTGCTAGAATATAAGGTCAAGTGATAACAAGAAGAAATAACTTGTCCAGCTGACATGAGACCTAGCATGGCCCATGAAGTTTGAACTAGGTTTGTCCGATTCCCAAACAATGGTGTGTATACTTCTCTAGTACAAGACTTGTAGCTTTCTCCCCATCCACCCTCTTCATTTCGTGTCGAAAGCAAAAACTTGACTCCTTTACGAACTGCTTCACAGTTGTCATATGTCTTTCCAGCGGCTTCTAAGCCTCTTAGAACAAAGCACGTGCCATATAGAAAACATATCCCCCAGTAGCCATACCTGTATATCAGGTTTCGTGAATTTTTATATCAACTTATTCGTAGTTAATGTTCGTTTTCAAGAATTAATGATAGAGGTGAATATATCGCTTACCATGAACCATCAGGGCGTTGTCTTTTCTCAAGAAAACGCACTGCTTTTGACACAGCGTTTTCTATTTCTTTCTCCCTATGTTTTGGATGCAAACGTTTGAATGCTACCAGAGCTTGAATGATCGATGCTGTATTTTCGAGATGCCTAATTGGATCATCCAAAATAAGAAATTATTTAATTAATGTTCGCATTTCATAATTCCATAAAAGTCAAGGGTTCGTAAGACTTTACTCTCTTTCAACAACAATATCCGCAAACATCTCTGAAGGGTTCAACATCTGTGATTAGGAAAACGTTAGAATTTCTCTTAGCTTGTTTGTAAAGTTCAGAAAGAAACTAATGACATTTCATTTCTAAATAAAAAGTCAATATACAGTTTCATTTACGTAATGTACCTCTAAATATGGTTGTGGGACTGGTTGCTCCCAGATAGCAAAACCTCCACTGGTAGGAGATTGTACAAAAAGGATGAAATTAACAGCATCGTATAATCGCTCAATGTTACCATCTTCTTCGCCTGAAATTTCAACTGGCATTTGGGATAGTAACAGAAGACACTGCATGGATGATTTATATATACATTATATGTGAACAAATTATTTTTGCAAAGGTTTAGAAAATAATAATATAAAAGATGAGATCATGGTATTACTTTCAGTGCTTCGGACGTGCAATCTGAGACTGCCCATCCATCATCTTGGGCGAATGTCCATGACCCTTTAGTAATCTGCCGGCAATTTTTAGTAAAATCTCCAGCTGGATTATTTTTGACCTGAGATTCCTTGATAAAGAAATGGGCCTTTTTAAGAGATTCCCCATACTCTTCGACCATATTACTAGCAATTATTGCCTGAGTTGAAAGCGCGCAATTCCATAATTGACCACCACTCGGCATCACCTTCATTCCATCTTCTGCTAGCCATAAGTAATCAGGCAATCTAGCAAGGTGGTGCTTGAACTCATCGCCACATGGGTTCTCTGCCCACCAAACCATCATTTGCAAGGACTGCATCCAAAACCAAAGCGTATGACAAAGTTTGTTAATCCGTTTAAATTAAAACTAACATTGATTATATTTCAATAAGCTTTTTTATTATAAATTTTAGTATTTTTTATCTTTATAGAAACTACATAGCGAATATATTTTGTTAAAATCATAATAAAGATTTTTTCTTTTCCTTTTAAGTATTTGTTATAAAACATAAATATTAATCAAATAAATAAATACATGGACCCACTTAGTAAGAGTTTATGAAAGGAAAATCTCCGATAAAGTTTCAACATTTTTGGTTAGTTTACGGTTTAATCGTAATATTTATTTTTTAAAAAGAAAAGTCCCGATTATCTAACTTTATACAAAAATCTATCATTTTCTGTTAAAAAAATAAAAGTTGTTTCGTTATTTTGGGCAAAATATAAAATAATTGAGACTTTTCTATTTAAAAAATAAAAGTTAGGATTAAACCATAAATTTACCAAAAATATTGAATTTTTATCAGCGATTTCCGTTTATCAAATGCATATGAGGTCAAAGTACTGGACTTGAACTCTTGAGTTCGAGTGAATAATAACCAAGGCGACTTTACATTGACAACTTACCTTTTCAATAGATCCCGTGGTTATGTATCTACTTTCTTCAGCGCTATAACGAATCAACTCAATCGTTCTTTTTAAAGCAATTTCTCGTAGTCTTTTGAAAGGCCAATATTTAAAAACCGGTTCACCAAAATACTGAAGAAAATCCCACAATAGATCTTGGACTGTAGAATGAGGGTAAAGGAGATCTTCCTGTATTCCATCAAGCTCTAGAATTATGTTATGAGCTAAATGGAAATCATTGGTCGTGACAACCAAAAACCATGATCTCATTGATTAACCCCTTTTCACTATATACATGCTTAAAACGTTTATAGTTTACTAACCTTGCAACATATATGGCGTTGTTTATTCCAATTTATCTCGTCATATGGGATAGAATATATCTCTTGTCGAAGCTGGAGAACAAATTTAGTGATCGGGCCATGAAACTTTTTCCCATACAAGTAAGACATGGGCATATATGTTGTTCGGCAATAGCACCACATTTTCGCTACACCATACGTAAGAACTTTGGTGAGATCATCAACTAAAAAAAAATCATAATTTTCAGAGCTTATTTCATGGAACCGTTGTTTTGTTTCTTGTTCCTAAAAGATGGAAGTTTATGTACCTGGATGAAAAGGAAACGTTTCAGGGAAAATCCAAAATTCTGGGGGTAAGGGGTTGCAACCCTCCCATTCATACACTCCGAGCACCTAATAAGAACATGTTAATTAAATAAGAAAATTGTGTGTGTGTGTGCGTGTCTATATGTATGTATGTATGTATGTATGTATGTATGTATGTATATTACTATTCTAATAAATGAATAAGTTTATTCTCCTTTTGACAAGTCTAATCTAATAAATGAAAATCTTTTTGCCACATGTCACACTTTCAATGGTTTGGCCACATGTCATTTTGTGGATATTCTTACTTAAATTTATTCCACATGACATTTTGTGGTTTTTTCCATCTTATTAAATTCCACATAATATTTAAATATAATAATTGTCATAAATGTAATAATAAATCCTTATCAATATCATTAATTGATATTTCTTCTAATTTCAAAATTTCTAAATTAGGGCTCATTAGTTTCCTATGTTTATTTATCTAAATTATTAGTTTAAATCTAAAAAAAAAACACATTAATTTTAATAATTCAATATTTTTCTAATTTTTGTTATAAATTCAAATTTCTCAAAATGTTAAGAATTTTATATTTAATTTTTCTTTTAAATGAACCCATGTAATAAATGAATTTTCCAACTAGTATCATAATATTAGAAAATGTTCATTAATATTATATGTCACTTGTCAACCTATTAATTCTCGATTTTAAATTTTAACTTTTAAATTTCCTACTCTAATTACATTAAAATAATAATTGATAATTGATTTTTCATTTCAAATTTCAAATTTTAAATTTCACACTCTAATTACATTAAATTAATAACATTAGAATGAAAAATAAAATAAAATTAATATATATTATATGGTGATATAATTTCATGTATTTATTTACATCAACAATTATAATTTTTTATACTAAAAATATCTCTTAATTAATAATTTATTTGAAATAATTGATTAATAATTTTAAGTTTTTATTATGAAAATTTAATTATTTTTATAACCGTGGTTCTCACATGTTATAAAATTATATATATATATATATATATATATATATATATATATATATATATATATATATATATATATATATATATATATATATATATAGGGGATAGTTCAAATAAAAACAGTAAATAGTGTGAGAACGTAAAAATACTTTTTTATGTTATTATTCTGTAATAAATTTTGTATCGACACATTTATGTCATTATTCAGTAAAGAATAAATGAATAGTCAAAGGTTAAAATTAAAATTAGAATTTACTACAAAAATGCTCATACATAAGTTTATAATAGAATAATAACATTATAATGAATATATGACTAGTTGAAAGTTAATATTTATATTAGAATTACTTCAACAATACACATATACAAAATTCATTACAGAATAATAACATAAAAGTAGTGTTTTTATGTTCTCACACTATTTATTGTTTTTATTTGAACTTACTTCTATATATATATATATATATATATATATATATATATATATATATATATATATATATATATATATATATATATCACCAAGGGGTTTTTGCAAAAAACTCATAAAGTTAAGTTTCTTTCATGCGTTTTTTCTATATTGTAAGGAACAGAAGGATTAGACATGCAAATGAAAGAACAATAAAATTAAAAAATTGAGATACGAAAAAGCTAAAACATTACAGAAAGATAAAGTTTGCCCCAAGAAGGAATACAGGTTGCACCCCCATGGTCAAGTATCCACTTCCTGCCTCGGCTTACTGCATAATTTCCGTCATCAGGTCCTTCTCCTAATAGTCGTAGGGCTACATAGTTCAATGCAGATCCCATCATGGTGCTGTGTCCCTCGATGTGAAATCCCCATCCTCCATCTTTATTCTGACAACATTAACCAGACATTATTACCGTACTAGTTTGGTCCTAAAAAATTACTGATATTTGTTGAATCATAACAAGTGAAATATTAACGAATAATATATGTACTAAACTAAAAAAGCTTAAGAAATAATGGAAATATATAATGGTATTAATGTCCAATCTTGCAAACAAAGGAAAGTAACACTTTAACCAAGATGAGTGTTATTTTTTAATTAAGTACTCTAATATAAGCATCATGGTAACTCCTGGTAGAGTTATTGGTTCATATGATAGGCTTGTTGATAAAGTTCAATAGTTAATGGTTTTGGTGATGCCCTTGGTGATACTTTCTTGATGATGATGTGTTTTAGTTGTTCAACTCCTCGACAGATAGCTCTTATCAGCAGTTGTGGCCTTCAATAGCAGTTGGTCTCATTTAGTTATTGGTTCTCTTCAGTAGTTGGTCGTCCTATGTGAAGGAATTTTTATACTCCCTCCGTCCCAAAATTATTGTCCATTTAAAAAAAACACACATATTATGGAAACATTAATTACAACTAACTGTATACAATAAAATGACAGTTTTGTCTTTAATTTGCATTTAGTGTTCCATTAAATGCTTAGTTGGTTAAAGAATAATGAGGGGGTATTTTGGTAAAAATATTATTTACGTTTAGAAGTGGACTATTATTTTGGGACAAATCAAAAAGGCAAGTTGGACTATAATTTTGGGACAGAGGGATTATCAAGCAGTGGCTTTTTTGACACCATCTTTTTCTTCTTCGAAGTTTTTTTTGGCAATATTTCGTCTTCGTCGATTATGTAGTAAGTTTTTTTGGCAATATTAATGCTTAGTTCAATTGTGTTGTTTGTTGCAATCAGTAGACGAAAAGACGATTCCCTTCAATAACTTATTGTAATGTTCCAATAGTTACTTGCACTCATACCTTAGTCTCATCATCCATAAAGTGATGCACCATAGACATCTAACCCACCTCAGTCCAATACTATAACCGATGCACCGTCGATGGATCCTTTGATGTTTTATTAGTTGCTAATGATTATTTTCATCACAGCCAAATGCCTTGTCGGTCTCCCTTCATATTGGTATGACATTGTCAAATAATTTAGGTATATCATCTTCCTTATGGATATATTTTGCTATTTGTTGGAACTTTACTCTCAATTATGATTGTCATTGGTACATTTATGTTATTGGAAGGTGTTGGTTTTTTTAATACACTCCTAGTAAATTGCTTGATGATGTTTACATTATTCCTTGCCTCTATTTGAATCTTTATTCTCTTAGTAAGTTATGTATGTAAACGTAAATATATTAGGAAAATATTGTGTTGCACATAATTTCATTTGATTGATTAGGCATCGTCGCTAATCATTTTAGGCCCTGTAATTAATTAAGGCATTAGTTTAGTCATGTAATTGTATTTCCTTTTTTACCCTTGTATCTTTGTCTTACATATTCTGTCAATAAACATAGAGCAATATATGTTGGGTTTTATTCAATATTCTTCTTCAATCTCTATTCTTCTCCTTTCTGCATCACACTTATATTCATCCTTTTTCTTGCATAGTCTTTTATGGTATCAGAGCACAACCATGGACTTTGAATCTTCCCTGACTACGGATTATGGTTCATCCTCGATGACTAAATCAAATACTCTCCCAATCTTCTTTAACCCTAACGCTATCATGGCTCATGCTCATCTTACCAAAGACAACTATGTAAGCTGGAGTACTCTCTTCAAAACTCTTCTTCATGCTCACCAACTTTTGTTTGTAATTGATTCGACTCCGCCTCCTAAAACCCTTGCTAAATAATCTCGATCATGAAATGTGGCAGAAGGCTACATATTTGATTTGTTGTTGGATAAAAGGAATCGGTACCCCAACAATTCAACCTTACTTGAACTCTTGTGACACAGCCCCGACAACTTGGAATGTCTTGGCTAAACGATTTGGCTCCACATCCACAATTCAAATTGAAACCTACAAGATCGTCTTCACAATCTCAGGAATCCAATGGACCTCTCCGTATCAGATATCTTCTCCAAGCCAAAACCATATCAGACTCTCTCACTACAGCAAGAAAACCAATTGAAGACTCATAACTTATTCACTATATTCTTTGTGGACTTGGTGCCAAATTTAAAGAATTTCTCACCTCGACGGCTTCATCTCATGTCAGACAATCCCTTAATCTTAATGAATTGACAGAGTTACTTCTTAAAGAAGAGATGTTACAACAAAAGTTTTTTCTTCCAATTGAGCAATCTACAGCCCTAGCTGCCACCAAAACCTGCCTCTCTCAGCCTAACCCATCTCCTCGCTCCAACAATAACAACAACAATGGAACTAAGGGTGGAAGAGGTCATGGTTATAATAACACAGATAGAGGTGGAAATGAAGGCAGACGCAATTGGAGCAATCAACAGTGGAACAATAATTACAGTCAGAATAACAGAGGTGGTTGTGGCAACATTCGTCCAAGAGGTTTATCTAGAGGAGGAAATTTCTATGGCAGGGGAATTCTACCTCACCCTTCCATATAGGTCAGTTTTTTGGCCCCAATACTACATGTTAACTATGTTGTCAATATGGACATGATGTTAGAGTGTGTGCACAATGTAATAATGCATCTTATTTCTCACAGTCTGAACCGTATGTCTTGGACTATGGTGCAACAAACCACATGACATCAGACCCCTCCAACCTAACAGAGTATTCATCATATACAGGTAAAAATTCAGTGATCTTTGGTAATGGTACAAGCTTGCCTATTTCTCGAGTTGGAAAATTTTCTATTCATCATAAAAATCGATCTTTCCAAATGAACAATGTTTTATGTATTCCTAACTTGCACAAACTACTATTATACATTCTCTAATTCTGTAAGGATAATAATTGTTTCTTTGAACTCGACTCCTGTGGTTGTTGTGTTAAGGACATTCAGACGTGGGATATTCTTCTTTCTGGTAGTAGCTATGGAGGTCTTTATCAACTGTCATTTAATCCAAACACATCTCACAGACCGGTTTCTCTCTTAGGCGAACGGTCAACCCCTGATACTTTGCATGATCGCTTAGGACATCCTTCTCCTAATATTCTTAGAGCTCTTTGCAGCAAGTTTAAGTTACCAATAAATGGCAAATTTTCAGAGAAACAGTGTTGCCATGTATGACCTATGGGCAAATCATCCCAATTAGCATTTTTTCCTAGAAATTTTAATGTTTTACATCCTCTTGACATGCTTCATATTGATGTTTGGGGCACTTCCCTGGTTTATTCCATGAATGGTCATCGTTTCTATTTATCTATA
This sequence comes from Lactuca sativa, assembly GCF_002870075.4. Taxonomy (NCBI): domain Eukaryota; kingdom Viridiplantae; phylum Streptophyta; class Magnoliopsida; order Asterales; family Asteraceae; genus Lactuca; species Lactuca sativa. The sequence goes on from NC_056625.2 coordinate 214,279,648, forward strand.
GTTGATGATTATTCTCGTAATGTATGGCTTTTCCCATTATTTCACAAGTCTGATGTTACCAATGTTTTTTCCACATTCAAAACTCAAATTGAAAATCAATTATCTCGGAAAATTTTAGCCGTTCATTCTGTTAAAACGCTTAAAACTGATGGTGGTGGTGAATTCACTAGTCGTCTTTTTACCAAATTTTTGTCCAAATGTGGAATTACAAGCTCACTTGTCCTGACACACCGCAACAAAACGGTGTTGTAGAACGAAAACATAGACAGATCGTTCAAATGGATCTATGTCTTATGAAAAAAATCAAATACACCCTTTAAGTTTTGGCTCGAAGCTTTTAACACTGTTGTGTACCTCATAAACAGACTGCCGATGCGTCAACTCACTTATTTTTCTCCCTATCAAAAACCTCTATTAAGTGACCCTGACTATAGTTTTCTTAAAGTTTTTGGTTGTTCTTACTTCCCTTACATTCAATAATACAATTCTCACAAGCTTATGCCAAAATCTGTTCACTATATTTTTCTTGGTTATGATAATGCACGTAAAGGTTATTAATGTTTGGATTTAAAGAATGGTCGAGCTTACATATCTCGACATGTTGTTTTTGATGAATTAGATTTTCCCTTGAAGAATAATGTTACAAGTTCAGGTTCTTCACTTGGGCAATCACCACTAAAAATTGATGAGAATGCCGTAAACCAAAATTTTGGAGAGGTCCACGTGCAACCAAATGTTACCATAAATTCTAGAAAGGTACAAGGATCAACTGTAGGGTAGCAACCAAACATACCCAACCCAATGACAACATATACTCCACAAACACCTATGAGGCCCATCAAAAACCGATTGCATCATCAACCTCCATTGGTAGCATCAAATGATCAGACTATCTTCTCTCCAGGTGAAGTTTCACCAAAAATAACAGATTCTTCTCTAGCCACCCTTGTGGTTTTTCCTTCTTCACCCACTACTCCTGATGCTTCTTCACCCGACACCCAAGTGCTTTCAGAATCTATCACTCCATCTCCTGAAAGTCCTGATGATTTAAATCCAGTTCTCAAGGTTAAATCTATTGTTGATATCTATCAGCTAACAACACCACACTCTCTGCCTCATGGTCTGATGGCGAATAAATCTGATGACTTGTTTTATGAACCTCGAACTTTTAAACAAGCCTCAAAATTCCCTTATTAGCAAAGTGCAATGTAAGAATAAATTACTTACACAAAAACAAGGTATGACACTTAGTTCCACATCAACAAAAAAATGAATGTTGTTGGATGTAGATGGATATATAAAGTCAAGTGCAAATCAGATGGGTCTCTCGAGCGTTACAAAGCTAGATTGGTGGCCCAAGGGTTCAACCAGCAGGAAGGTCTTGATTACGCATAGACATTCAGCCCGATGGTGAAACCATAAACTATTCATACTTTTCTTTCATTAGCTCATGCTCAAAGGTGGGATATCAAACAATTGGATGTCAAAAACGCCTTTCTTAATGGCATACTTCATGAAGATGTTTATATTAAGCAACCACCAAGTTTCATCTCCAACTCCTTTCCAAATCATGTGTGCAAACTAGAATGCGCACTCTATGGTCTCAAACAAAGTCCTCGGGCATGGTTTTAACGCCTTCATGACTTTCTTTTATGTTTGGGTTTCTTTAACAACCAATATGATTCATCTCTTTTCATTAGACACACTAAAGAGGCTACTACCGTTCTTTTAGTCTATGTGGATGACATAGTTATCATGGGATCGTCTCCTTTAGTTGTGACCACCGTGATTGATGTACTATGTGAGACTTTTGACAGTCTTCCTCTTGGTGACTTGCACTACTTCTGTGACAACCCGATATTTCAACTCTTGGTAATGACCTAAAAAGGTCAAAGTATTGTAACCACTTTTGAGTAATAAAATTTACTTTCATAATAAAATGTACAAATAGTTCTATTTAAATTCCTTCTATGTTTAAATGTCTTTAAACCATGATTGTACGTAAAAAGACCGCCCAAATCCGATTTCATATATCGAAGTTATGATTTTCCATGTTCAGCTTAACAACAGACAGCTGAAAACTCGAATCGGAGATCGAGTGACTTTTGGCCGGAATGACCTAAACGAGAATCGAAGGTCTCGACAATGGTATTTCAGCGGTAAAAAGTCTGGCAAAAACCGACATCAGATAAAGAAGTTATGAATTTTCAAAGAAATTCCTTAAACACGATGAGTTATAATATAAATAAAAATAATAATTTCGGAATTTGCCGACGGAGTCTAAACGAAAGTTGTAGAGCGTAGTCTCACCTACGCGTGGATATAAAGACCATCGAAAACAGAGTTCGTATGATGAAGATATGAATTTTTGAAGTTTATTAAATAAATTATATATTTATTTAATTCAAAATCGGGCCTTATCCGAAGAGGAGTCAGCGTCCTCATCCGAGGTACGCGCTGCGTACCCCTGTACGCCCTGCATACCCGAGAGACTTGGCCTCTGATCGTCTACGTCGCCCTATCCGACCCGTCCGACCCGCCCGTCCGACCGACCCGTCCAACCCGCTATCCCATCCGACCCGCCGTCCCATCCGACCTGCCTCCCCATCCGATCCGTCCTATCCGAAGCCGAGGCAGTTGAGGCTTCGGTCATGCATGACGTACGCGTACGCACTGCGTACGAGCGTACGCCCCGCGTACCGAGGCGGTTCAGCCCTCCTATAAATAGAATGCGAGGGCTTCCGAGAAAAATGCTCATTTCTCTCCTTTCTCTCACAATCTTGCCTCGTTTTCCGTGCCCGTTCAAACCCGAAGCTCTGGTCTTTTTGCTCAAGTCCCGAGGGTCGAGTTTACTCCCGAGATTCTCGAGAATCCCGAGAAAAATCCGTTTCCCGAGACGAAACTCTGCCCGGTTTTCCACCTCGCTATCTTCAAACTTTCAAGTGAGTTCATACCCCTTAATTTACCTTTTAAATATATTCTATAAATTCTTTTATATGCTTTCAAGGGGGGGATTACAAGTAAAACACACGAGTATTATCGTGTGTTACATAAAGAACTCTTTTATATGCTGTTATATATCCAAATCACATGCGATTTACAAACTTTTAAGGAACTTTCATATATATAACATATGTTAAAATAGCATTCTATCTTTTGAAATATAAATTTGTTGTAATGCATGTATAAACTAAACTTTTCTTAGATTATACTTGTCTATCTTAGACTCTACACCAAAAATCTATGCTTTCATAAACAAATGATTCCTTTTCTAGGTATTTCTAAACAAACGAGACACACTGTTAGAAAACTATAATAGATATAGTTTTACGAACAAATTTCTAACTCTTATGTACTAGAAAAATGAATTTCAAGAAGTCACTTTCGTATACAAGAACAAACATAACATTTTAACAAGTAGATCTGTTTTTATACCACGATTTTGTGAGACACTAACTTCATGTACGTTCGAGTACACATTTCAAGTCCTGTATTATATACCAGAATCCCTTGGAGGGGGAGCATGATGTTTGTGTATAAATCTATACGGGCTTGACAACCCGCGCCCTGACTGTTAGCTGCAGTCCACCGTTTGGGGTGACAAACGTCATAACATTCCAACGCCTGAAGAACGTTGTGTATAGGCATTTCGAGTCAATAGTATGGTTATAAAACTCACATGGGGTATTAAAAATACATTGATTTACGAGGTTTTCAAACACATTGATTATTTTACACTTACATACATTCTAGAAACAAACAATGGTCTTGAGTGAACGCTACTTTTATACTAGTAGAAAATATAGGATTTTCTAAACACAAACAAACAAAGACAAAACATTTCATTTCATACAAACATTGTCACTTAAATACTTATGAAACTCACCAGCTTAAATGCTGATCTACTCTTTCAAAATTACTTGTATGTCCCAGGAAATCAGTAATTTCAGGTATTCATTACGCTTTTGATGAAGGGATGCTGCGGCGCCAGTTTAATCTCGTATTTTTGAAATCATATTGTAATTGGTTTTGAACATGTAACTTTTGACAAATGTAAACTTTCAATTATATATATGATGGTGGTATTGCTTTCTTTACTATGTATTCAATTGTTACGTTACCACATGAAGTCATCCGCCCCCGAACGTTTCCACCGTTCAGGTTTGGGGGTGTGACAGATTGGTATCAGAGCAATGTTTATAGTGAACTATGTATATCGAACCACATAAGATATACAAACTATAAATGCTTAAGGGACTAATACTCTCTGACAAAACAAATTTTCTTTTTACGCTTAAGCAGCATTGCGTTCAACTTAAATTGATAGTTCATTTAAGTACAATTACATGCATACCACACATTATTTTCATGTTATCCAACTATACAAGTATTTAGACAAGTTGACACTACGATTGAGACTCGATATATGTAATCTGATTTTGGACAAATATAGCGTGATCAACTATATTTGCCCGAGATTGGACCAACGTATATCGAGGAATGATCGTAGCAAGCAACAAGTCAAAACTTACCAAACCATTACTAGAATCAAACACAAGAATTTAAATACTATAGGAGTATTTGCTTTTTAAACTAGTTTAACTTACATGTTTTGCATGTCCCAACTTTATTCAATTCTTATAACCCTATTTCTCGTACAGTCAAATGGCTGGATTTCACCACCCTGGCGACCCCTACTTTCCCAACCAAGGCAACGGAGGATGGATCGAAGATGATCCCGAAGAGGACGAGGAACCCATAGAAGTGGGTGATGACTCTGGTACCGACTCAGAGTCGGAAGTTATCGATCCACCACCCATTCAACCTCCCGTCTTCGTAAGGAACTTTCAAGGACCGACTCCCGTCTGGGGAAGTCACCTCCACCATTGGAGCCAACAGCAAAACCTACGCTCTCCCTACAGCATGTGCCGGGACTTCTATGATGTCCGTGGCGGAGGTTCGGCTGATCGAGCACTCCCGGTAATGGTTGGTAAGTTAGCCAATCAGTCCTATCAGTCCGGAGTTCAAGCTAGCCGACTCCGGGATGTCAATGTGGAAGTGCAGGTTCACACTTCTGACATCCGTAGGCTAGACAAGATACAAGACAATGCTCAACTCCAAACCGAAGCATTCCAAGCGCAAATGATTGCAGCCCTTGCTGAACTGAGGGAACAACAAGCCGCTTTTGATAGGCGTCTAATGGAGTCGAAGCAATCAGATGCAGAGTCAAGCTCCAAGCGCAACCTACGACGCAAGTAGTGCTTGTCAAGGACTCAAATTTTGTTATAGCTTAGGACCTCGGCTAAAAGTCTTTAAATTTCTCGAACTTTGTAATCGGAGACCCTTATAGGGGTCAAATTTTCATGATCATTGTAACAACTTCTATATTAATATAAGTGACACTATTACTACTACGTTAAGTATTTCGTTCAAACTTTGAAAGGTCTTTAAGAAACCAAATACTTGTTTCATACTTTCAGTCTTACAAATAACTTTCATTCTTCTATTTTAAGACTCATACTATCATCTGTTGTTGAACTATAGCGATTTAGTTCATGAGACACATACATTTTCTATTCTATGGAATTCTTATCCTTGTCTTTTCAACCTATAGTTGAAGGATGCCTCCGCGTAGGAACCCAAGGCGAAACAATGGTGGGGAAACACCTGTACCACCACCACCTCCACCACCTCAATTTGATGTCGTTATGTTCCAAGCAGCTGTCACCGCAGCGGTGGTAGCTGCCATGTCACAGATCAATAACTCGAGTACTAATGGCTCGGGATCTGGCACACACCCATCCAACCATGGCGAGAGTCATGGACCACCCCGAGAATGTACCTATAAGGACTTCACTAATGCCAAGCCCCAGATGTTTTATGGAACTGGTGGTGTGATGGCCCTGAGGCAGTGGATTGAAAGGACGGAGGCAGTCTTTGAAATCTGCTCCTGTCCCGAGCACAGCAAAGTCAAATTTGCAACTTTCACCCTTATTGATAAAGCTTTAACTTGGTGGAATGGCCACGTTAAAGTACTTACCCTAATCGTGGCAAACTCCATAAGCTGGGAGAGCCTGAAAGCCATGATGATGAGAGAATACTGCCCACGGGGAGAGATTCAAAAGCTTGAACACGAGCTATGGACTCTCGGAATGGTTGGTACCGACATCGCTACTTATACCAACAGATTCTACGAGCTGGAAATTCTTTGTCCAGATATGATTGCTCCCGAGAGCAAGAAAATAGAAAGGTACATCTGTGGACTGATGCCCCAAATTCGATCAAGCGTGTTAGCTTCCAAACCTGACACCTTTGAAAGTGCTAAGGAACTGGCACAATCTCTGATTGACTACGAAGGTCATCAGAACTCAACCACTTCTGTACCAGAACCACAGAAAGGAAACAACAACAACAACAACAACAACAACAACAATAGCAGGAAGAGAGTGTGGAATAAAGGGAAGGGTGGGTCTTCCCAGGAATCCGCAAAGAAACAACTGGTTTCAGTGAATGTTGCCACTGTACCTACTACAGCTCCTACAAATACCTACCCAACAAAGCCTTATGTAGGTAACCTCCCAAAGTGCACCAAATGCAATTACCACCACCATGGACCTTGTCGGGAAATGCAGTGCGCCAACTGCAACAGGAAGGGACACACAGCCCGTTTCTGCAAGGACCCCGCAAGGCCGATCACTCAAGTTCCCAGTGCGGGTGTAGGGCAGACTTGATACGCTTGTGGCGAGGTGGGCCACTACAAGAGGAACTGCCCTAAGGCAGCAGGCACCGGCGGTGTGGGACGAGTTTTGGCAATAGGCCACGACGAAGCTGTAGCTGACCCAACTATAGTTGCTGGTACGTTCCTTCTCGATAATTCATATGCATGCATATTATTCGATAGTGGAGCGGAGAGAAGCTTCGTGAGTCAAAACTTTATTCATTTACTTAAACCCAAACCTAGCAAGTTAGAAAAATCATTCACTGTAGAGATGGCAAATGGAAAAACCGAAAACACTAACTGCATATACACGGGCTGTACGTTAACATTAGACGGCCATTCTTTCCCAATCAATCTCATGCCGGTCCAAATTAAAAGTTTCGACGTCATAGTCGGCATGGATTGGTTGAGTCTTCTTCGCGCCGACATCATGTGCTTTGAAAAAGCAGTTCGTCTTAACCTCCCTAACAACGAAACATTAGTTATCTACGGCGACAAATCTAGTACAAACCTTCGCATCATTTCGTGCATCCAAGCTCGCAAGTGCTTGCGGAAGGATTGTCGAGCATTCCTAGCGCACATCGTTGATACAAGTCAAGAACTGAAGGACATCAAGGGCATCTCGGTAGTACGCGACTTTCCCGATATCTTTCCAGAAGAACTACCAGGATTACCACCGCAACGCCAAGTCGAGTTCAGAATCGATTTAGTTCCAGGAGCTACCCCAGTAGCGAAGTCGCCTTATCGTCTCGCACCAGCAGAGATGCAGGAACTTTCCAGTCAACTTAATGAACTCCTTCAAAAAGGATTCATAAGACCAAGTTTCTCACCTTGGGGAGCACTGGTCTTGTTTGTAAAGAAGAAAGACGGATCGTTCCGTATGTGCATCGACTACAGAGAGCTGAACAAACTCACTGTCAAGAACCGCTATCCTCTACCCCGTATTGACGACCTATTCGATCAACTTCAAGGAGCGAACTACTTCTCCAAAATAGATCTACGATCCGGATATCACCAATTACGAGTTCTAGAGGGGGACATTCCAAAGACAGCTTTCCGAACTCGTTATGGACACTACGAATTTGTAGTGATGTCGTTCGGATTAACCAATGCACCAGCAGTATTTATGGACCTAATGAATAGGGTATGCCGCCCTTACTTGGATCACTTCGTCATCGTCTTTATCGATGATATACTTATCTACTCTCGAAGTAAGGAAGAGCATAGTCAGCACCTACGAAAAGTCCTAGAAACACTGCGAACGGAGAAACTCTATGCGAAGTTCTCTAAATGGGAATTTTGGATTCAAAGAGTCAAATTTTTAGGCCACGTTGTTAGCGAGAAAGGTATACACGTGGACCCCTCCAAAATTAAGGCCATTGAGAACTGGTCGGCACCAAAGACACCTACAGAAATTCGTCAATTTATAGGTCTCGCTGGCTACTATCGCAGATTCATAAAGAACTTCTCTAGCATTGCGAAACCTCTTACTACATTAACCCAGAAAGGCGTGGCCTTTGACTGGGAAGCGAAACAAGAGAAGGCATTCCAGACGCTAAAACAGGCCTTGTGCACCGCACCGATACTATCCCTCCCAGAAGGGATAGAAGACTTCGTAGTGTATTGTGATGCGTCAAATCAAGGACTTGGTTGTGTTCTTATGCAGAGAGGGAGGGTTATTGCTTATGCCTCCCGACAGCTTAAGACACACGAAGTGAACTATACGACACACGATCTCGAGTTAGGAGCAGTGGTATTTGCTCTGAAGATCTGGAGACACTACTTATACGGAACAAAGAGTACTATTTTCACTGATCACAAGAGCCTTCAACACATTTTCGATCAAAAGGAACTCAACATGCGACAACGACGATGGGTTGAGTTACTAAATGACTACGAATGCGAAATTCGTTATCATCCTGGCAAGGCCAACGTAGTAGCTGACGCCCTCAGTCGAAAAGAATACACTGGTCGGAGGGTCAAATCTCTGACTATGACTATCCATTCCCACTTATCCACACAAATTAAGGAGGCACAAATGGGAGCTTTGCAACTTGAAAATGTGGCAGGTGAATCCCTGCGAGGAATGGAAAAGAATCTTGAAGTCAAGGGTGGCGGAGCCTACTATCTCATGGACCGAATCTGGACCCCGAAACATGGTGGTTTTAGAAACGTAGTCATGACCGAAGCTCACAACTCAAGATATTCCGTTCACCCGGGTTCAGATAATATGTATCTGGATCTTAAGAAAATGTACTGGTGGCCTAACATGAAAGCAGAAATTGCTACCTTCGTAAGTAAATGTATTACTTGCGCTAAGGTTAAGGTCGAGTATCAGAAACCGTCAGGATTACTACAACAACCAGAGATACCAGAATGGAAATGGGAGCGGATTACTATGGACTTCATAACCAAGTTACCCAAGACGACAAGTGGACTCGATACCATATGGGTCATTGTCGACAGATTGACCAAATCCGCGCATTTCCTACCCATCAAGGAGACTGACAAAATGGAGAAGCTTACAAGAACTTACTTAAGGGAAGTAGTGCGACTGCATGGTGTTCCGATATCCATTATCTCCGATCGAGATAGTAGATTCACTTCAAGATTCTGGCAGTCACTACAAAGTTCCCTGGGGACTAGGCTAGACATGAGTACAGTCTACCACCCACAAACAGACGGGCAAAGTGAGAGAACGATACAAACTTTAGAAGATATGCTGAGAGCTTGTGTGATTGACTTTGGAAAGGCATGGGATATCCATTTACCCCTTGTCGAATTTTCATACAACAATAGTTATCATACAAGCATAAAGGCTGCTCCGTTTGAAGCCCTCTATGGTCGAAAGTGCAGATCCCCTCTGTGCTGGACTGAAGTTGGCAATACCCAGTTAGCTAGAGGAAGAGTTCCTGAAAGCACTCTCACCGGTCCGGAAATCATACGAGAAACGACAGAGAAGATCGTTCAGATTCGTGAACGATTGAAAGCCTCTAGAGACCGACAGAAATGCTACGCTGACCAAAGGAGGAAACCTTTGGAATTCCAGGTAGGAGACCACGTCTTATTAAAGGCCTCACCGCGGAAGGGTTTAATACGCTTTGGAAAGCGTAGGAAACTAAATCCAAGATACATAGGGCCTTTCGAGATTCTTGCTAGAATCGGCCCTGTGGCTTACAAGCTTAACCTACCGCGCGAACTTAGTAACATCCATCCAACCTTCCACGTCTCAAACTTGAAAAAGTGCCTGTCCGACGAGACTCTTGTTATTCCACTCGACGAGATCGAGATTAACGAGAGCCTCAACTTTGTGGAAGAACCAGTAGAAATCATGGACCGAGAGGTCAAACGAACAAAACAAAGTCGCATACCCATCGTGAAGGTTCGCTAGAACGCCAAGCGGGGACCTGAATTCACATGGGAACGTGAAGATCAGATGAAACAAAAGTACCCTCATCTCTTTCATGTTCACTAGTATCTTTACTACTTTAAATTTCGGGACAAAATTCTCTCTAACGGGGGGATGATATGACAACCCGATATTTCAACTCTTTGTAATGACCTAAAAAGGTCAAAGTATTGTAACCACTTTTGAGTAATAAAATTTACTTTCATAATAAAATGTAGAAATAGTTCTATTTAAATTCCTTCTATGTTTAAATGTCTTTAAACCATGATCGTACGTAAAAAGACCGCCCAAATCCGATTTCATATATCGAAGTTATGATTTTTCCAAGTTCAGCTTAACAACAGACAGCTGAAAACTTGAATCGGAGATCGAGTGACTTTTGGCCAGAATGACCTAAACGAGAATCGAAGGTCTCGACAATGGTATTTCAGCGGTAAAAAGTCTGGCAAAAACCGACATCAGATAAAGAAGTTATGAATTTTCAAAGAAATTCCTTAAACACGATGAGTTATAATATAAATAAAAAAATAATTTCGGAATTTGCCGACGGAGTCTAAACGAAAGTTGTAGAGCGTAGTCTCACTTACGCGTGGATATAAAGACCATCGAAAACGGAGTTCGTATGATGAAGATATGAATTTTTGAAGTTTATTAAATAAATTATATATTTATTTAATTCAAAATTCGGGCCTTATCCGAAGAGGAGTCAGCGTCCTCATCCGAGGTACGCGCTGCGTACCCCTGTACGCCCTGTGTACCCGAGAGACTTGGCCTCTGATCATCCACGTCGCCCTATCCGAGGCTTCCGACCCGTCCGACCCGCCCGTCCGACCGACCCGTCCGACCCGCTGTCCCATCCGACCCGCCTCCCCATCCGAAGCCGAGGCAGTTGAGGCTTCGGTCATGCATGACGTACGCGTACGCACTGCGTACGAGCGTACGCCCCGCGTACCGAGGCGGTTCAGCCCTCCTATAAATAGAATGCGAGGGCTTCCGAGAAAAATGCTCATTTCTCTCCTTTCTCTCACAATCTTGCCTCGTTTTCCGTGCCCGTTCAAACCCGAAGCTCTGGTCTTTTTGCTCAAGTCCCGAGGGTCGAGTTTACTCCCGAGATTCTCGAGAATCCCGAGAAAAATCCGTTTCCCGAGACGAAACTCTGCCCGGTTTTCCACCTCGCTATCTTCAAACTTTCAAGTGAGTTCATACCCCTTAATTTACCTTTTAAATATATTCTATAAATTCTTTTATATGCTTTCAAGGGGGGGATTACAAGTAAAACACACGAGTATTATCGTGTGTTACATAAAGAACTCTTTTATATGCTGTTATATATCCAAATCACATGCGATTTACAAACTTTTAAGGAACTTTCATATATATAACATATGTTAAAATAGCATTCTATCTTTTGAAATATAAATTTGTTGTAATGCATGTATAAACTAAACTTTTCTTAGATTATACTTGTCTATCTTAGACTCTACACCAAAAATCTATGCTTTCATAAACAAATGATTCCTTTTCTAGGTATTTCTAAACAAACGAGACACACTGTTAGAAAACTATAATAGGTATAGTTTTACGAAAATATTTCTAACTCTTATGTACTAGAAACATGAATTTCAAGAAGTCACTTTCGTATACAAGAACAAACGTAACATTTTAACAAGTAGATCTGTTTTTATACCACGGTTTTGTGAGACACTAACTTCATGTACGTTCGAGTACACATTTCAAGTCCTGTATTATATACCAGAATCCCTTGGAGGGGGAGCATGGTGTTTGTGTATAGATCTATACGGGCTTGCCAACCCGCGCCCTGACTGTTAGCTGCAGTCCACCGTTTGGGGTGACAAACGTCATAACATTCCAACGCCTGAAGAACGTTGTGTATAGGCATTTCGAGTCAATAATATGGTTATAAAACTCACATTGGGTATTAAAAATGCATTGATTTACGAGGTTTTCAAACACATTGATTATTTTACACTTACATACATTCTAGAAACAAACAATGGTCTTGAGTGAAGGCTACTTTTATACTAGTAGAAAATATAGGATTTTCTAAACACAAACAAACAAAGACAAAACATTTCATTTCATACAAACATTGTCACTTAAATACTTATGAAACTCACCAGCTTAAATGCTGATCTACTCTTTCAAAATTACTTGTATGTCCCAGGAAATCAGTAATTTCAGGTATTCATTATGCTTTTGATGAAGGGATGCTGCGGCGCCAGTTTAATCTCGTATTTTTGACATCATATTGTAATTGGTTTTGAACATGTAACTTTTGACAAATGTAAACTTTCAATTATATATATGATGGTTGTATTGCTTTCTTTACTATGTATTCAATTGTTACGTTACCACATGAAGTCATCCGCCCCCGAACGTTTATGCCATTCAGGTTTGGGGATGTGACAACTTCCTTAGTATAGAGGCTACTCGGAATGCTCATACTCTACAACTATGACAAACTAGATATGCTCTAGATCTTTTGGAAAAGTTCAACATGACTTGTTGCAAACCAGCCACCACTCCTAGTGCTCCTAATTCTTGGCTCTCATTACACGAAGGCGCTCTTCTTTCAGATGCTACCGAGTATCGTAGCATGGTTTGTGGACTACAATATCTCACACTTACCAAACCAGACATCGCATTTTCAGTTAATCAAGTATGTCGGTTCATGCACCAACCTCGCACCTCTCATTTGAAGGCTGTTAAATGCATACTAAGGTTCATTAAAGGAAAAAAATTAAGAGGGGTTATCTTTCTACCATTCCGATATGTTTGACTTTCGAGCTTACTAAGATTTTGATTGGGATAGGGACCCTAATGATCGTAGGTCCACCACAGGTGCTTGTATTTATATTGGTCCGAATCTTGTGTCTTGGACGACCAAGAAACAATCAACAGTTTCACGATCAAGGAGTGAAGCAGAATACCGTGCACTTGCAACCATTACCGTAGAACTACGATGGTTTCCGTACTTGTTTCGTGAGTTGAATATCATTCTTCTTCCCCTGTCTCTCTTTTTTGACAATCTATCGGCATTACAGATGACACATAATCCCATCTTCCATGCCCGCACCCGCCATATTGAGATAGACTATGATTTCATACGGGAATTGGTTACTCGCAGATTTTTATTTCTACACTACATTTCAACGGATGATCAATTAGCGGATTTGTTCACAAAGGGACTGCCTAAAGCTAGGTTCAATGCCTTATCTGTCAAGTTGCGTCTTCCTTATGGGCGTCTTACTTGAGGGGGTGTAAACGTAAATATATTAGGAATATATTACGTTGCACATAATTTCATTTGATTGATTAGGCCTCGTCACAAATCATTTTAGGCCCTGTAATTAAGGCATAAGTTTAGTCATGTAAATGTATATCCTTTTTTACCCTTGTATCTTTGTCTTATATATTCTGTCAATAAACACAGAGCAACATACGCTGGGTTTTTTTTCAATCTTCTTCTTCAATCTTTAGTCTTCTCGTTTCGGCATCACACTTATCTTCATCCTTCTTCTTGCATAGTCTTTTAATGTAAACTTGATTACTTAGTTTGTGTGTTTGGTATTTTTGTTTTATCTAAGACCTCGAAAGATGATTGAGATATGCCATAGACAAGGCAAAATCTATCTTGTTGATGAGTTTAAGGCATCAAATGTCGTGTGGATGTCTTTTTTTTTTCGGTTAAGTCATTCGTGTTCTAGTTTTTATCTATGACACTCTTTTTTAGGTATTGTTTCAACATCAAGTTTAAAGTTCTGTGCTCCATCAGGTTTCTTAGTAAATTTAAACAATCATGACATATCTCAATATAGTGGTTGGAAACCTGCAAGAGTTTTGGATTTAGTTTTAATATTCTTTTGCTCATTTTTGATGATCTTATTCATTCTAATGTACGAGGAGCTTCCCTTTTTTCCTCAAAAGGTGCATTCAAATACTATGTTTTCTTAGTGATGACTTCACGTGTGACACTTGTGGTCTATCTCATGAAAAAAATTATGATTATTTTCCACTTTTAGTAAACTTATGGCTCTTATAAAATCTCAACATCCAACAGTATTAATATATTTCATATGTGACGTAAGCGCGAATATATAATGATTTTTCATCATTTATTGTCTATATTGATGCATAAACCAAACTTCTTGTATCAGTATTCAATACTCCAAAAAGATGTATTGTTGAAAGAACACATCAACATCTAGTTGAAACAACTCATTGTATTTTCCGACCAGAGAATGTTTGAACTTGTTGTAATTTTAGTTTCTTGCTAGGATGGTTTCTGTTGGTGATTTTAGTGTCATCAGTCATTTTGTGTAATTAGAACTAACATGTGAGCTAAGGGGCTTATTATTTGTACTCTATATTAAATGTTCGGGGAATACATAGTACATGCATGTATAAGATTGAATTATAAGCTAGTATGACAGAATGACGAGGGTCACACTCCCTTACAGGGTCCTAGGGGTAGCACCCCTAGCTGTGTAACACCCGATACTTGCAGGTAAATTTCTTTCTATATTATTTAAGTATAAGTATTGAGTTTTGATTTACACAGGGCGTAGATAGCCTTCAATGCGTTGAATAGAAGGAAACTTAGAGATGGGTCTTTAATGATCTACGCAGGGCGTAAATATTAAGTACGTAGGTCGTACGTGGCCAGAGTCCAAACTCTAATATTTAAGGACCTTAACCCTCATAAAACCCTTCCATTCTTAGCCTCCATTTCACCAAACGTCTCCCTTGAAAACCTCACCCCATTTTTGGTGCATTGTGAGCTTAAAGAGTGTTAGTTGGGAGCTTTTAAAGAAAGAAGAAGGTGGTGGAGTTGCTTGGAAGCTTAAAGCAACCTTGGATCTGGAAGTTCTTCCCCCTCATTCATTTATAGAAGGTATAAAGTTTGTACCTTTATGCTTCCATTGTTAGATCTAGTTTAGATGTTGAAGTTATGCCATGTCCCATTATTTTGGTCCATTTGAGTATGAACGACTCTAAACATTGTTGAGTGCTTATCCAAAATTATTTAAGGGTATTAAGTCACAAAAATGGTGTCTTGGCCATATCCAACCATCCATGCAAGAGTTTGAGATCCTTAGAAGTTATTATAAGTTTAGGGCTTGTTCTTGAGCCTTCATAAGCCATGCAAGTGCATAATGTTTGGAAATTTATCACTTAGGACACTTATTTTGATCATATCTGAGAGTTAGATGTGATGAATTTTTATATTAAGCCCTTAATGGGATGTTTGGATTCAGCGTGACTACGCATGGCGTACAATTGGGTAAGCAGGGCATAGCTCTATGTTGTCCTATAAAAGCCAAGCAATGCTCTACATAAGGCATAGAGCTGGTATGCAGGGCGTACTCGGTCTGAAGGTAGACCTTTGACATTTGACCGTTAAATGTTGACTTTGACCAAATTTGACTTTAGGTCATTTGGGGTAATTTGAATAGTAGATTGAGACCGAGTCCTTGTTTATTGTATAGGTGACCAGTAGAGAGAGTGTTTGGGGCAGTGATCAGTTCATCTATCTTTCAGACTTTGGGGTGAGTTTTTGTCACTGTAATTATGGATTGAAGGCACCACTTCCGGCCCATTAGGTTATGTTTCCTAGTATATATTATTATGATATGCTGGTTATATATTATACTGGTAGATTTGTATGATTATATGTATTCATTGGTGATATGTTAGACTGGTAGATGTGTATAATTACCTATACTTGTTGGCTATTGGTTATAGTTATATTTGTCGACATGTTATTGTGTTTTGGGGTTGAGATGGTACTTCTTTGTGTTGAAGTCCAAGATACCTGGGAGGTCCAGTTGATACTGTAGGCCCAAAGGAGCGATCTACCTTATGTTGTAGGCTCGGGTGCAATCCAGCTTGTAGCTGAAGGCTCAGTCGCGGTCTAGCCTAGTACTGCAGGCCTGGTTGCATGCATTATATTATGTTGTTGTGTGTGGTACTTTGGGGGAACTTACTAAGAGTTGGATTATAGTTTGATTTTATGGTTTTAGGTACTTCAAAGGATAAGGACAAGGTAAAGGCGTGATTGTGCACATCACCCTGGATATTTATTTGACTTATGATTTTCGGATACTCTGATTTATACTTATGGTTTTGGAAGTTATGTTTTGTGTGAATTATGGCTTTTGAGATGGTTTTAAAAATGAAATTTTTGACATGATTTTTGGGATGTTACAAGCAGGGTCCAAGGGGCAAAGCCCTTAGCGGTATGTTGAAGACATGATCATCACAAATAATTATTATGTTGGTATTAATTGCTTAATGCATGCTTTGACTATCAATATTCCATGAAAGACTTTGGGATGTATTACTTTCAGAAAATTGAGGTTTCCCCCTTCCATAAAGTTTATCATATGTGCTCTACTTCTTATCCTTTTATGAGAATATTTTTAATCGTTGTAGCATTTTTTTCATGTCATCCTCCTCGGCTATGACACTTTATTTATTTTTTCTAGTTGGTGCCTGATTTTAACTGTTGTAAGACTTAAGGCGATGCGGTGGAAAAACTCCTATGAGGTGATGCCTACACACCTTAGTTCGAGATGTGTGCCACACTAGAAGGAGGTCAGGTGTGGTAGGATGAGGCGGAAAGAGGTAGAGTAGGGTAATGAAAGGACTTTTATTTGTGAAAATAAAAAATGGAAATTTTCCGATATATACATCTTGAAGTATCCTTCGTGCCTTCTTCGAACGGTAAAGATGAAGTGAAACATGGTTGTAGAAGATGTGCTGGGTCTTCTAAAGTCAGGAGAGATGAAATTTTGAAAGAAATGGCTAATGAAACGGAAAGTTGAGTGACAAATATTGGTGATATTCCATACCTATCGATGGTGAAATGTCTAATTATCTTTGGGTGAATAAGAAGTCAAAAGATGCTTTTAGGAAAATAGGAAAGTTGTGAAATATTATTGTAAGAGAAATCTCCTATAAATTTTCAGTATTTTGGGTCAGTTTACAATTTAATCCCAACATTTATTTTTTGAAAAGAAAAGTCTCAATTATTTTATATTTTTCCCAAATTAACGAAACAATCCTTATTTTTTTCAACAGAAAATAATAAACTGTCATATAAAGTTAGATAATCGAGACTTTTTTGTTCAAAAACAATGTAAGGAATAAACCGTCAACCTGCCCAAAATATTAGGACTTTATTAGAGATTTTACCCTTATTGTAACATGAAAAAAACACCAACTTAATTTATTATTTTAGAAATAATAAAATTCTTTGTGTAACATCCTGTTTATTAAATAGATAAATAGATAAAATTGATGAATGAATAGTAGCCCTAAAATCCATAATATTAAGTGGGGTGTTGGTTTTGTGGAGCCAAATGTTACAATTTGGATTATTCAGGGGCAAAAGTATAATCTCGTGATTTATGTTGTAAAGATTTTTAGAAGACAGGGGGTGTTTGGTACGTATTGGACTTATTATGAAAGGATTTTTAGAACTGAGTGTTGTTTGGTAAATTACGGATTGGATTTGAAAGGGATTTCTGAAGCCAGGGTAGAAAGGGTAAATTAAGGACTTAGTTTGAAAGAAGAAGGAGAATGAAGGACTGGAAGTGTCATTATGGCAAAAGGTTTCAAATGGGACAGGAGTATATAACCGTCACCCGTGCCCTCATAACCATAACCCTAACTATTGCTACAACCGCCACCCTTATACCCCCTAACTTCCGGCCGCCACCTCCTAGCCTTGCCGGAACCGATGAACGCCGCTACTCCCTTGGACCGGTCGAGCTGCAGTACCCTTCTCCGTCGACGACGCAATCACCGCTCCACCTTCTTTATGTATCCGTCACGTCCGGCTGTTGTCGTCGCCGCCATGAGTCGGCTCAGTAATGATGGTGCTTTTCGGCTGCCGCCTGTCGTCTTGTGGGTTGCCGAGTTGGGGGTATTTTCTTGGCAAAGCTCGTGGTTTGTGATGTGGACGCACATACGTGTGGGTTTTCTATCGAGTGGAAGTTGTGAAGAACCACCATGGCGGCCAGCCATGGTGGCTTCCGCCGATGGCGCCGCTGTTGCCGCTAGTGCTGTTGTTCCCGTCGCCATACGCCACCAGGTAGGTGGTTGGATTCATCAATTGAGATATATGTGTGTGTGGTCGTTTGTGGCCGGAAACTGAAAAGATGACCTCTATGGCCGCCAGCCATAGTGGCCACTGCTTTTTGCCGTCACTAGCCACCGTGAGAGGTGGTTGTGTGTGTGAAATGATGCTTTGAGCGTGTCTATTTCAATAGAAGTGGTGCTTGGGTGTTGCTTGGCCGGATTTTACGAGAAAACCCACCACCACCACCGTAAGGTGGTGGCTGCCACCTTTATACCACCGCCGGCCACCACAAGGGTGGTTGTGCGTGGGTGTATGTGTGTGTTATATTGTGTCTGTGTGTTATTTTAGATATTCTAGTATAGTTGTAATTAGTGGCTGGAATAATCAAGGAAATTCATAACCACCATCGTTAGCCGCCATTGACCACCATTACCCGAGGTGGTAGAGGGTGGTGCCCAAGTTAATTAATAACTAATTAATCTAAAAACTTAACAAATGGATTAATCGGAACATGATTGGGTTGGAAACCCTAATTAGGGTTTAGAAAACACTAATTTGGCTTGGGCCTTGAGTTGGGCCTTTCTATTGGACTTTGGTGATTGGGCTACTGATGGGCCATCCAGAACAAGCATATGGACTAGAATATTTAGATGGGCTTTAGGGTAAGGCCCATGTGAGGGGTTTGGGCCTAATTTGGAAAATTAGGCCATAGATGGACCATATTTGGGCCTTGATGATTATGAGATATTGGACCATCAGAATGCCAAGTATTGGACCAAGAATAGATGGTTGGGCCTTAGGGTAAGACCATGTAAAGGTTTGGGCCCAATTTGGAAAATTGGGCCATATGTTGGGCTTTGGTTCATTATTAGACTTTTGGGCCTTTGGATTGGGCCTTGGGCTTGAATCAAGCTAAGGTGGGGGTAAAGTAGTCATTTACCCCAAGCATGGATTCATGGTTATGTGTTGAAACCCAATTATTAATTGGGTGTTATTTTGAAATTGACAGTTCGGGAATCTGTCATTTAACAGCTAGAGTTTTATCCGCGGGACTTTAGCAGTGTGAGGTGAGTCTTCTCCTATAGGAATGGGTCTAAGGCACCAAGGCCGGCCCGTTTATGTATGATAGCGTATGTTGGGGTTAGTCCGATTTAGATTATATGTTTCCGGACTTCGGTCCGATGTCGGGGCAAGCCTGAGGAATGTTTGTATGCTTGATGTCTTCGTGATTCTTGCATGTGTTTGTTATGTGTTCCGGACTTCGGTCCAATGTTGGGGCAAGCCCGAGGAATGTCTAGCTTATATGATATGTGTTATGTGTTCCGGACTTCGGTCCGATGTTGGGGCAAGATCGAGGAATGTTTATATGTTGAAGTTATGTGTTTATGATATGTGCTTGATGTTATGTTATGCATACCAAACTTTGGTCTGATGTCGGGCGGGGCCTGATGCCGGGTAGGACCCGATGCCGGACTTCAGTCCGATGCCATGTGGGGCCCAATGTAGTGGGTTAGGCCCAAGTTATGTTTATGTTATATGCATTGTTGATATGTTTATATGTATACCGGATTTCGGTCTGATGTCGGGCGGGGCCCGATGCCGGGTGGGGCCCAATGTAACGGGCAAGGCCTAATGTATGTAATTATGTGATGTTGTGTATGGTATGTGGTAGTTTGGGGAGACTCACTAACCTTCATGCTTAAAATTTTTAGTTTTGGTTTCAGGTACTTCCAGTAGTAGCAAGGGAAAGAGCTCGGGATGATTGCAGTGCACACACAATTTGTTTAGCCTGGTATGTGTATACTCAGATATATTTTGATCAATGTTATGATATTTTGAGATACACTATTTTTGATTGTTATACGATGTTTGATGACTATGGTTTTCTTAATAATTAAAAAACGAAATTTTTGGACTGTATTTTTGGGATGTTTCAGTTTGTATTAGTAATAATAATGATAAATTATTTTGGAATTATAAATTTTTTTATTATTAATTCTTTCGTATCTACGTGTGTGTGTGTGTGATATTAATTATGTATATGTGCGGGTGTATAAGTTATATGTTCTTTGTATTTCTTCTACCAAAGATTGTACTTACATGAATTTTAAGAGTTAAATTGTTTTTTATGACTTCATTTTTGGAATGTTGTCATTATTTATGACCTTTTAACTTTATATTTGACTTGTATATTGTATTTTATAACTTATATAAAATTTTAAAGTTAATTTATTTTTATTTCTCCTTGAGGCTAGATAGGTTCACTTTGAGGCTTACGTGTTGCGAGGCGGAGGGAAAATGCCTCGAGGCGCGATTCTATAATTTTAAACCTTGAATTTTTGGATCTTTTATCTAAACCTAATTCTATGATATGCATTGTGTCATGGACATAACTAATCAGTGATTGTAGCACCCCCGATATTTCGGGTCTGAATGTAACACCTAGTTTTCGGGACACCACTATTTACACAAAAACTCTTGTTTTGGGAGTTGTTTCCTATTTAAAGGAGCTAACATTTATGGTTTCCCCTTCTATCAGCCTCCAACTTCATATTGCTCCTGTGCATGAAACCCTATCCTCCTTACCTTACTATCTTGGATCTCTGGTGTATTAGAGTGGTTTGATAACTTTTAATGTTATTTTGAGTCTTGTGAAGCAAACTTTATAGATTGCCTACCTTCTTCCAACCTCCTCAAGCTTTGTAAGTCTTCAAATTCCAACCTTTAAGGCTTTTGCATGCTAGATCTAGGTTTTTTTGCTTGTTTGGTCACTTTTAGTCATGATTCCTTAGGAGTTTGGAAAACTCCATGTCCAAAGGTGGTTTTGTTTGATCTTCTGGGCCATTTGAGGTGTTTTAAGTTCATGTTTATCTTCCTATACGAGCCATGCATGAAGATTGTGCTATTTTTGTCCTGTTTTAGACATAGGTTTAGAGTTGGTGGTGTTTAAGGCATGCAAATGGATAAAGTTGGAAAATTTATCCATTAAGACCACATCTCGTTGTGTTTTGGAGAGTTGGGACTTATTCCTAATGGATTAGGTGCTTAAAAGAAAGGAGGTTCTACCTTGAAAAGCGTGAAAGGTTCGCGATGCGAGTTTTGAGTTGAGGTCGCGACTATTTTTTGGAATAACAATCATCGTGCGATTAAGAGTTAGATCGCGCAGCATTGACCGTTGACTTTTTTTTATCAAGTTTGACTTTTGGTCAAACTTGTTGGATTTTTGTTAGTGGTTGAGGTTGGACCTGTATTTTGTTATAAGTGGTTCGTGCTAGTTTTTTATTCCTCTAAGATTGTGAATACAACTTCTAGAATTAGGTAAGTTTTCTCACTATATTACGTGTGCCATGTATGAGTCCTATGGGTGTGGGATGCCTAAGTAATGTTATGGTATGTTTATAGACTCATAGAGTCTTTCTTGGTGGATTGATGAATATATAATATGTTTATATGCTTTATATAGGATGATGCTGGAATGGCTCTAACCATGAGCATACAATTTTGATGGCAAGATGGCGAAACAACGACATGCTGTGATCCTATAGACCCGAATGGATGTTGATAGACCGCAAATAGGTTGTGATCCTACAACCCAATCAGATGATGTTGGAACTGTAATAGTCTGTGAGCCTAAAGGCCCGGTGGATGAATAGCAAACCAACGATAAGCCATGAGTATACAGGCTTGATGGGATGACGGCGGAATAACGATAAGTCATGAGCTTATAAGCCCGATGTATTGATGGAAAAACAACGATAGGCCATGATCCTGCTTGTTATAAACAATGTGTGTATAATGTGATATGTTGATATTTTGGAAAACTCACTAAGCTCTGTGCTTACTCCTTAAAGTTAAATGTTTTTCAGGTTCTTCTGGTGGCAAATGGGAAGAATGCAACCTGATTGTACACATGTATTGATGTTTTGATTTAATAGACTTCCGCTATATTTTTTGTTAGTTTGATTCGATACGATATTTTATGGTTATTGAACAACTTGATGTTTTATCACACTTTTTAGAAATATTTTTTATTGATAAATTTTATTTTAAAAACGAAAACTTTGGTTTAAAATTTGGAACGTTACATATTTCTAATAATAAACTTTATTAAGCTTAATGAGAAAATAAAGGTTTGATAGTATTATTTTAAATGTTTTAGTAAATAACAATAATTGATGAGTTCAAAATAAGAGCCGTAAGTAATTTAATTTCTATCTAATATTCTAGTATTTGTTTCTTAGATAGACTAAAAATTTATGGATACGTGGAATTAGGGTATATTAGGGGTGTTCGGGGTGTGGTTTGGTGCGGTTTATACTCAAAATCACAAACCGCACCGCAAATACGGTTTGTTATTTTTAGGAACCACAGACCGCACCACAAAGGTTATAAACCGCGTTATGCAGTGCAGTTTTGTGCAGGCGGTTTTACGGTTTTTGTGCGGTTTATGCGGTTTCATAAACATAAATATTAAATTTAGTTTTAACCATAATAAGTGTGTAGTGCTTTATATTCTATGAAGAAAAAGTTAATTGTCTCATGTTTATCAATCTCAATCTCTTAAACATTATTAAGGGTATTAGTAGTGGTAAAAAGCTAGTGTATTAATAGTGGTAAACATCTAGTGTGTTTTGTATATATATATATATATATATATATATATATATATATATATATATATATATATATATATATATATATAGTATGTTGTAGTGCGGTTTGAACCGCGGTTTGGTAACTATAAACCGCAAACCACACCGCGTAGTGCGGTTTATGAAAGCTACAAACCGCAAACCGCACCACGAGCATCCAAAACCGCATTATGTGGTGCGGTGTAGTGCGGTGCGGGCGGTTTTTGCAGTTTGTGCGGTTTGATGCACACCCCTATGGTATATAATGGTAAATACGAGACTTAATGAAGGGATCTCGCCATTCTAGGTGTGTTGGGAACATAACTTAAGAAGAACGTTACAAAGAATTTCTAATAATAATCTTTATTAAGCTTAATGAGAAAAATAAAGCTTTGAAAGTACTATTTTAGATGTTTTAATAAATAACAATAACTGGAAAGCATGGAGGAACCGATACGCTAAGCAAAGACATGCTCAATGTCGTCTACATCATCTACTCCAGACGCGACAATGCAGTGGATCTTCCAGAAGTCTTATGGCAAGATTTTTGCAAATTTGCCATCAAAAGAAAGGAGAACGAGATTTCGAGCCCTAAGTTATGGGCACTAACGCTCCAACAAATCTTCCAAGAACTTTCCAACCACTTCCGGTTAACACCATTCCTCCGGAGGTATGTGTTTCCTTCAAAGTTGTTAAGGCCTATAGGATTCTGGACCAATCCTCTTTTGGTCCGGTCAGATGACTTCTGAACCACATGTTGGCCCTTATTCAATCCGATTCCACTTATTTAAAACTTCACATGGAGACTTCGGTTGTGTTTGACCCAACACAACCTACCCCAGTCTCTGTTGAACACATTTCGAAAGAGGCCAATCCTACCACGTCCGGACCTAAGGTTAAGAAACCAGCTAAACAAAAGGGTTCTCCCACCAAGTCAAAGCCAAAAAAGAGAATCAAAGTCAGCTCTTCCTCTCCAAAGGAAGATGCTCATGACATTCAGGCTGACTCTGGCCGTCCGAACACCCCTCCTGCCTACTCATATGAGGTACCCTTCAATGTTTCAAAATCACCTGCACACACTCACGTGGAGTCTCCACATAATCCACCCTCACTTTCCCAAAAAATGTGATGTCGGTGTTAACCATAGTTCCTTGCAGCCCCGTGGAACAAACCCACGACTATCTTTTGATAATCCCATTATTTATTCTACACGCACACACTCCGGAACCCCCTTTTCGGACCCTAAGCTTTCTGGAGATGGAGCAGTCTCTCCGACTCCGGAAGCCTCAACTAGTCTGATACCCAGAAGGCGTACAGGACGACAAGGTGCTAATGATCCCCAATGGGAAGATTTTGTTAACAAGGCCACATCAAAACGTCCAGATCTCACCAGAGCTCAAGTGGAGTCCACTCTCATCTCCATGAGGAATAGAGCCATCCAAAGCAATATGCCTTATGTTTCTCCCACTGACGTCGATGCTGTCAACAAACTCACTTCTGAATTACCACCTGTTACCACTCACCAAGACGTCTTCCAAACCAATCCGGATGAAGAGCTCTCCGAAGAAGTCATGTTGGATGATGAAGAAAAAAAATATTCCGCACAGAAATTTCATGACTTCAATCCATTTTCAATCAAAGGCATTTGTATCCAAGTCTGCCTACGACTTCAGATCCTCTTCATCAACCACTATGGATGGTGAACTCAACTCCAAAATGCATGAAGATGATGCTGCAACCAAGCCGGGTCCATCTACAAATATTTCTTCACGCCAAGCTCCTCTGCATAACTCAGATTCTGATTCGAAATCATTATCTGGTGACTATATTGACCCCTTCGCTCTTCTCGAGATTCAGACCAACGTCTCAGACACTATGAAGAAAGTGTCATCTATCGAAACTTTCGTAACAGAGATCAACACAAAAATGGATCAAAAAGTCTCCGGACTTGACTCCAAACTTGATTCCATTCTTCAGTCTATATCCCAGCAGTTCGGACCATCTGTTGCTGAAAGGGAAGCCCAACTAGATCAATTAATCTCTCTCCAGATCAACCACTCAATGGAGGAAGTTGAAGCCAAGTATGATACCTCCGTCGAACACTACCCGGACACTATGACCTCCATGCTCAAAGTCCATGATGACTTGGTGTCTACTACCAATGATCTCATTAAGCAGACCATGTGCATCATGAGAAACAATTCCAACGACTAGAGAAGGAGATCAAGAAGAAGGACGAAATGAACATGATCATTCAACAAGTCCTCATCAAGATTCTTCGCTCCACTTGGAACATCGTTGATGTTCCAAATAGGAAGTTTGATGAGATGTTAGCCATCCTTAGTCATCTGTTCAATCACCTTGTTGAACAAGCTCCCACGTCCGAAGCCTATGATAATCTCACGAAACAACTCAACACTGGTCTCCAAAAAGTGTTTGAGAAATTTGATGATGTAAATGAGTCTCTAAATCTTGCACCGGTCTGAAGGTTTCTCGATGCAAGAGGGGGAGAAGGCCTAACCCAACCTTGGAAACCCGCCTCGGAATTTACTCTCCGAGATGAAGACCTAGATTCCGAAGATGAAGTTCAAGTCATCTCCAGACTACTAGCAAACTCCTCGGAAGAAGAAGGAAGTGAAGATGAAGACGAATACATTCTGGATAAAGCTCCTAAGTGAGTTCTTGGTCTTTAAGCTCCTAAGTTGACCCTTCCGAAGGAAATAACAGAAGAGCAAAAGAGAATCCGGTTCGCTGTTTCCTGGCCATCCTCTCTTCCTGATGCTCTCCGGATGGGCATTCAAATGGCTAAAGCAAAATCCTTCTTAACCGCTCAAGCCTTTCGAGCCACTCCTTCCACGCAGCCCCCCATTTCGGACCCAAAGATTGCTCAAATCGACCAGGGTTCTCCTCTCCGAATCCCTGGTGAAATTCCGGAAGAACCTCCTCCAAATCCCGCTTTGGAATTTATGGTAGATGAAAACGTGAAGCTCGTTATATCTACACTACAGAGAGACAAAGGGAAGAAACCTATGACTTCTGAGCAACAAGCCTTTCATTTCGGACCTCCTCTAAAGAAAAGACATGGATGGTCTTAGGAGGAAATCAACCAGGCATTAGAGGATAGCATTCAGATCCAAGCGCTAAAGGATAATCCTGATCCGATGTGTGACATCTCTCCTCTTTGCCATGAAGGCATTCTCCAGGCTCAAGAAATTGTTCTGTACATGTACTACGATGTTCCTACCAATGACTCCGAACAGTTGGATCTTCTTCTCTCTCCCTATAGCAAATTCTACATCAGATTTGCTCCTCTTCACCTATCTGACGATCCGAAAGGTGATTTTCCGAACTGAGTGACAAAGACTTAAAAATTTCTACTCTAAGCATGCAAAACCTCTCAAGGAATTGTGGACAAGGAAGAGAATAACCAAAGTTCAGGGTTTCGGAAGAAAAATTTTGGTGAAATTTAATCTCAATAGTCCTCCATTCTGTTTTCACATACTCTGGAACAAGCCAACACCTCGGACTCTTACTGATGTTGACTTTCCCTCCATGAATCCTAATGACATCCTCACTTTAGCTGCCTACTTCAAAGAAAATCAAAAGGATGACATCAGTATGGGAGCTTACCATGCTACTCTGAGCTTCCTGAAAGATTATGTTGTGGAATTTTGCTGACGTTATTATGAGCTTGCACACCTATACGGAACTGAACAATTTGTTCCCAAAATCGACTTTGTTCTTCCAGAAGCTGAAATTCTTGCAGATGGTCCTATTGAAGAACCGGTTCTAGGTTTTGTCTACACAACAAGAAAGACAAACAAGAAGGATTGTTTTCGAGTCCTTGACAAACATCTAGTTCCAACCAAAGCTCTGAAGAAGTTCATATCCCGGGCATCCAAGTCTGATGCTCTGGAATAGGTCAAGGCAAAGTTTGTAAGTCAATTGGCGTGGTACATTGCAGTCCGAGAGTGGTTGTTCAGAGCCTACACCTTCATCATGGGAGAAATGAACTATGTTTGCTGGATTGGTAAGTTCACTTAGGGGGAGATTGTTGGAGCCTGAAAGTGAACCTCTAGCAATCCTAAGTACTCATTCCAAAGCGTGTATGTTCCGAAGTGGAGAGTGGTCTAGAATTTGTCCGGACCAGGAAAGAAGAAGATATGAAGCTGAAGGTATTCCGGAATGACTCTCATGTCCGGAATGGATGCTGATCCGGAGCAACTCTATTTTGTCTTAGTGCATTTATTATATTTGTCCTTGTATTGATGTAACATTTCATAGGACTTAGTCTTTTGTTGTATTTGGACAATCAGAATGTCCGAATCATTTCTATTGTCCAGTCCTATGTAAGCACTCTAGTTAATTCGTTGTAACCTTCACTCCTATTTATAGGAGCATTCAATACAAGTCAACAACGGATCTTTTCACTTAACTTTTGGCACTTTGCTAAGTTATTTCAAACTTCTTTCAAACATTCTTCTTGTTCTTCGTTTATTAACTTTACCTTGATCATTTATTCTCATTGTTCATTAAATGAGTTGATCATTTGCTGAATCTGTTATCTAAGACTTGACTGGTCTTTCCAGGCTTGACTTGAACATTTATTAGCAAGCAGAAATTGATCTTAAACATTCATTCAAGGTTTGAGTTTTCAAACCTTGTCCCTACGCATTAGATCGATCTTGTTCTCTCAATCTACCACCGCGACCACGACCAGCCGAGGGTGATGGTTTTCAAGTGGCATTGAAGGCAACCGTAGGGGATGATGATTGATGAAGGGCTTGATAAAACATCTCGTGGCTTTCGGTTCTAGCAAGTAAATTATAAAATGATGGAGCAGGTCTAGCAGAACGAATTTTGGTAGAGAAGGTTTCAAATGAAGGGTCTAAGCTACAAAGAAACCAGTGAAGTTAGTCACTGTCATCAACCGGATGCCCAATGGTGGCAAGCTAATTACAAAGACATTTGAACAACCGGCCATAGTCAGCAACATGTTTATTTCCTTTCTTAATGAGTCGAAGCTGATCACAGATTGTGTGAACTCTTTCAATAAAAGAGTTGTCATAGGCGGCCTCCAGGGCTGACCATAGTTGTTTAGTAGTGGATAGTCCAACGATTAATGTAACTTCTTCCTTAGACAGGGAAGCATGAAGAATGATTATTGTTTTTTGATCAGCCAAAACCCAGACATAATAATCAAGGTTGTCAACAGTTTTAGCGGACTCAATACGAGTAGGAGAGGGAGAAACATTGGTTCCATCAACATGATGGAGAAGATTTTGATAAGAGAGAATACAGATGAATTGATTTTTCCATAGCAAATAATTTGAAGGGCCAAGTTTAATAGTTAGAATACGGATGATAATGTTCAATGGGATGTTGGTATCGATGGATGATTAGGAGGCCATGGTAGAATGAAGAAAACAGATGGGGAAGAAGGAACAGGATGGAGGAATATAAAAGATCTGGAAGATAGAAAGAAAGAGGAAGAGCCGATTGAAGGCTCTGATACCATTTAATTAATTGAAAAGTGAATACCCACTAAAGAGAGGGGCAAAGAATATATAGAAAACAAAGTTACACACACGTAGAGAAAGAATGATAAAATGACATAAACTACCCTAAACAAAACAATCTAGTTAACAATTTCTCGTTTCTTCATGTTTATTTAGTTACAATAGAGTTGGTTGTACCTGGATCCATTTTGGCTTTTGAGGTTATCGTTTTTATTGCTTCCGTTGTGCACATTTGTGGAATTTAAATCCCTCATATATATATATATATATATATATATATATATATATATATATATATATATATATATATATATATATATATATATATATATAATAAGAATGAAATCATTGGTAGGAAGGTAAACAAATCATCAAATGAATCAAAAGTAAATTGATTTACAAGAAAAAAATCCCAAAAAAAATACATTCATGATCAATTTTTCAATGAATAAAGCAAATAATCTTTATGATAATTTTAGTAAATAACAACAAAATCATCGCAAAAATGATTTATCGTGATTTTTTTTTCCAAATTTTTTTTCATGTTACTTTTGATTTATTTAATTATTCGTTTTTTTTTTGTTCACTAAAAAAATATGCAGAAAAAAAAACTTTCTTTATCTTCCTACTAATCATTTCCTTCTAACCGTGTATATATATATATATATATATATATATATATATATATATATATATATATATATATATATATATATATATATATATATATATATATATATATATATATACACCCAAATCCCAGCTCATATAAGAATATAATAATAATATTTTATCCCTTACCTGATGGTTGTAGATATAACGTTTCATTTCTTTCTTGTGCTCACCGGTTAAATGTGTATTAATGGTTCCACTGATGTACAAGATGATAAGCTGCACATACAAACATAGAGTCAAGCGGTGAATTTTAAGAGGAAGTGATTATAAGGTTAGTGATCTATCATTTTGACGGTGGTGAATGGTATAGATATGGGGTTGTGGTGTTGAATAAGTGTGTTTGTTGCTAAGGACGGATGGTGGTGGTGTGAGTAAATGTTATTTGGCAAATGATTATCATGATATAATCCATTGATAAATCATGTATAAAAGTATTTTAATGGTAAATCGTGTTAAAAAGAATTAAATTGCAATATCATAGGATTTGTACAGGACTGCTGAGTTAATGGTAAATTGTATACCTAAAATGACTAAATATGTCTTAAAATAAAAATTTATTATTATACAAAGTTATTTTCTCAATAATAAGTGTCATATTTTCCAGTGGGATGAGTTCATGGTTCTGTTGCAGATCTTTCGGTTGCATGATAGACCTGATAGATTGGGTTGGCTGGGAAATGTGTTTGATGTCTTCTCTGTTTCTTCAACTCGCTCGTATATAGATTCTAATATGCTTGATATCTGTGGTGCGTAGACTAGGTGAAATAACTAGGTTCCTATCAAAATCAATATTCTTATTTGGAGGATTAGACTTGAAGGTATCCCTACCAGGGAGTGATTATCTTACCGAGGGACAGAGATGCATTCGATTATGTTCCCGGTTTGTTATAGTATTGTGGATACTAACGATCATCTGTTTGTGGGTGTAAGTAGCTCAAGGATATTCAGAGACAGATTGCGTTATGGTGGGACGTTCATCTTCCCGATCAGTTTACTATTATTGATTTTCTCTCTTGGTCTAATTTTGTTTCCTTAAGAGGTGGTCAACGAAAGGCTTTTGATACGGTGATGTTATTTACTATTTGGTGCCTTTGGAATTTTCTTAATTCCACTATTTTTGGAATAGGTCTTACTAGGAAATACCTTATTTTTGATGAGGTTGTTGAGAGATCATTTTTATGGATTTCCAATAGGCATAGTAAAGCTAAGCTTGGTTGGACTGTTTAGCCTCATAATCATGATTTAACTTCTAAATTGTTGTAATGTACTTTTTCTAGCTTTTTACTAGTTTTTTTAATAAAATCTTTCTCTGTTCCAAAAAAATCTAGTTAAAACTGTTAATACTAATATCATCCACCAATGACATGCAAGCTCGTTGTTCAAGTCTATAGATAATAGCATTCCTCTCCTTCAAAATCGCCCATAGAGCCCCGTATACAAGAGAAAGTTGTATTTTACGCCTTTGTTTGGATCACATGATCACACGTAAATTTGCATCTATAAATCTTTACATGCCTAAACCCACATATTGAAGAAAGAAAAACTAACCTCCATATAATCGCGGATTATATAACTTGCGGCTCCATACAACCAATGTTTTCCCTTCTACGGTTGAATACTTATGAGTTGTTTTCTAGTTTGTAATATTGACTTTTGTAAAAGGGAATAATATCAAATAAAATATATTTTGATGGAACAGTCATGTAGCTTTTATTATTTCTATTTGTACTAACAAATGTTCAACTTAACTGTCCCATACATTTCTTAACTAATAAACAGGTCCTCTATCGTGTAATCATACATCAATCTTTCCAATTAATGAAAAGGAAAGTCCTATACAATTTTATGATATCGTTCCTCATATTTCTCTTATGTTAAGTTCTCTCGCTTGTTTTATTTATTGTTTACTTCAGTGATTGTTATTATACTTATTCTAAAAATAGTCTAAGGGTTCTTAACTGTATCAATTTGCATCAGAGCCACAATGGTTTTTGTCTCTCCAACTTTCAGATTATAACTTAAAGAAAACTATGATTTTCCTTCATTTCTTGAAAGCTAAGAATGAACTCTAGATATATACCACATCACTCAAATATTTTTAAAATCATGGATAATAAAAATTACTTACCTTTGTACTTAATAAATGTTGCTAATGGTATAGATTGCTCTACATGAGCACCTATAATGAGAGTCATACAATATGAACATTGGAAAACCAAAATGGGAAATTATCTAAAAATGAAGGGAAGGATATTGGGATATATATATATATATATATATATATATATATATATATATATATATATATATATATATATATATATATATATATATATATATATATATATATATATATATATATATATATATATTGAGCATGGTACTCATTTTCCTTATAATAGCCACTAAAGAATAATGTTTCCGCAAAGTTCTTGTTTGGTCAACAAGCTTAATGACAACTCACCCAAGATCTTGAGAAATTAGATAACAATGTAATAGATAATGTTGAGCATGTGGATGGAATACCTCTACGGCTATATAATTAACTATATAAAGAATGGTTAAAAGAACCAAATACTACAAAGACAAAAGATCAACTTCTATAATCAATGACGTTGATAGCTTTCACATTGTTCATGTAGAATCTTTTAAGGATGCATGTAACATATATAAACTTATTAGTAACAAGTTAGCCCTCTTAACAGTATCATAAGAAACCTCAAGACTACCATTAAGTTCATGAATGGTCTAAGAGACAGATAGATAACTTTTAAGAGGTTTTTATAAGGAAATATAAATCTGAAAGAATGGATATTCGTGACCTGTTTGGAGATCCTCAAGATGAAGATTCAACTGTACTCCATCAAAATCAAAACACTTACCTTGTTTTGCACAACTCATAATTTTGTTTTATATATCAACTCTCAAATTCATCCACATTTAGAATCTTTTTTATCTATTGTACAAACTTATACACCAACTAATAATGTCTATCCACCTCAACCTCATGCTCATGTATATTAAAGATCTATATGCTTATAGAATGATATTTGTAGATAATATATGACCCTAAAAGGTCACAATAACAACAACTTGATGAAAATATAACATTTATAAGTATTCTATTCTTGATAGATAAATATAACTCTTGTAATTAATTGAAAATTATTTATTTCATGGAAATATTAATTTTTAATGTTAAGTATCATTATATATAATAATGTATGATTTATTAAGTCATATACATCTTTTTCGACTCGAAATACTTTTTTCATTTAGATAATTGGATAAAGGTATATAACTTATAAAATAATGAGAGTTTTTTTTTTTTTTTTTTTTTTTTTTTTTTTTTTTTTTTTATAAAAATATCTTCCTTTTTATATGTTAAACTGTAAGTGTAAAAGCTTGGAGACAAGATGGAGCCAGTCATGCATTTACTTATTATAATGGTAAGGAACATGCTTCTAAAGTTAGGCAAAACACCATCATGAAGCATGGGTCTTAAAGTGTTAAGACCTATGGGATAAAGACTAAAAGAAAGAACATATAAGCTAGTTGTTTCTCTTCCTTTCTACTTGATCAAATTTTGAATTCTCCATCTCTCTCTCTCTCTCTCTCTCTCTCTCTCTGTCTCTCTCTCTCTCTCTCTCTCTCTCTCTTTCTCTGTATTCTCTCTTTCACTCTTAAAGGTTAAGCACTTTCTAGAAATAAAGATGCTACTTGTATATCTATTTAAGTTAATACTTGTGTTATAAAAGCTTAAGAGATTTTTTCTATAACAATAAGAAGACTATCATCTTGTCAAGTTGCAAAACTGTTGGTGTTTCTAACCAAGATGGGGTTCTACTCTACATTCTTCATCAACATCCAACCTCTGAAGAGAACCAAAGTCTTCAAAGGTTGTAATCTTTTCTTCCTACGGTTTTCTTAATCTTTACATGTTTGCAAAATGATCATTGGTAGGTTAAAATAGTTTTAATTTTATTCTTAATTTTAAAGCTTTTGTTGTCGTTTTGTAGTGTTTTAGAAACCAATTTTTGAATAAAACTCCACAATTAGTATCAGAGCTATTTTTGAAAGATTTGTTTGATATTATAGTATTCGGTATAATATTTTTTTGAAAAGCATGGATTGTTTTCTTTTTGTAAGAAAATCGATACATATTTTCTGTGACAACTTTAAAATGTTTATACTTATCATTTTTTATGACTAGAAGCTTACATGCATCTTTTTAGTCATAAAAGTTGTCATAAAAAAACAAAGTGTTGTTTTATATAAAATTAGGTATGTATATGTGTATTATATGCATAAACTAGCCATGGACCTCTTGTGTTGTTGTATGTGTTGCTTTGTTAAAATGTTTGTAATATTTATTTATTCATATCGTATATAACAGTTAACTAGATAAATTTTCATCTTGTTTATTTTTGTAAGTAATAGATTAGTTTTAGAAATAATTTATTTTTATAAAAATGTAACAAGACGAAGATGAAGACCATTTTCGAGGATCAAGTGTCACCCCATGATTTTATATAGTTTTATAACTTTTATAAAATTGTGAAGTTTTGTTACTTGGAGTCGTCAAAGCATGTGGGAGAACAAAAGTGCAACAAGTTGAAGATTTGGTCTCATAT
The DNA here is from genome assembly GCF_002870075.4 of Lactuca sativa. Lineage (NCBI taxonomy): Eukaryota > Viridiplantae > Streptophyta > Magnoliopsida > Asterales > Asteraceae > Lactuca > Lactuca sativa. Next base: position 214,313,341 of record NC_056625.2, read on the forward strand.
GTCCCTTACAAATGGACTTGACATTTTTGTGATGACTCACAAAATGTCACTAGATATGGTTGGTTTATGCAGATATATTTTAATACTCTGTTATGCTTGTTTTATATTTTTATATTACGCATGTTTGTAAAACTAGATTTTAAAATGATAGCTAATTCTTTAAACATAAAATGATCACATTGAGTTTAGATTTACAATTTGTCTTTTACATAAGATGTACCAAATTGTTGTAGCAATTTTTATAAAAACCTTAATAATGACAAATTTTGACGACTAAATATTATAAGTTTAAAATTAAGATTTTAGAGACTTATCAAACTCCAAACATTATATAATAAAAATAAAGTTTTATTAAAAGGTTTATAAATGTTTCTTTAGCGTTCAAATGTCAAAAGTTAACACAACATATTAAATTTAAAATTTAACCGCGTCAATTATATAAATTAAATTTTATAAAAGTAGCATTTCTATAAAATGTGATTTTACTAAAAGTATAACATTGCTTACTAGATGCATGTAATAACCATGATATCATATGCTTTTTTAAATATAATTATAAAACATGAAAATACCCCTTATTAAACACAAATCTTTCAAATCCAATTTGAAAGCACTCATACGTTGCTTGTATAAGCTGGCGGGATAAATGATATCTAATTGTTAGTTTTATCTTTTGATGGTCGAGGTGTATTCAAGATTACAATAAACTATTTATAGGCTAATTACACATGTTCATCAAACTGGAGGGTTTTATCTGAAATCCTTGGTCATAAAGGTCACCTAAACAAGAAAGATTTGAGGCATAGATGGGATCAAAATGTCTATTAACATAAACTATTAGTGATCCCATAAAACTACGAATCATATGCTACAATATAATTGATAATCGATATCTACCTTATTGAATTTGATAATTGGGATAAAAGATGCCCTACCATTGTATTGTAAAACAATGTTTGTTTTGGAAAAATATATGTTTTAATTATATTGTCTAAATATATGTCTTCTGCTCAAAGCAAATACTTTTGAGTCAAACATGATTTGAATCAAACTTATTGATTCGATGACTGATTATTTACTTACTCGTTTTTCTTATAACGATCACATTTATATTCTAAAATGATTAAATTCATTTTAGAGAATTGGATCTCTTAATAGAATTATAAAGTAAATATCAATGTTTTTTAAATAATAAGTTTTATAAGCAAACACTTTTGAATCAAACATGATTTGAATCAAACTTATCTATGTCATTGTTATCTTTATTATACAAATAAAATACATATATTCCAACTTCAAGTAATGGATTTCAGAAGGCAACTAATGTAGTTTATTTTACATATGTGAATCTTATTTATGTATAAGAGATTACTAATGACATTTTTACTATATAGTATAAAAAATAATTATACATGTTCAATAGTTGAACAATAGCTTCCATAACCTTCCTCCCTGAGGGGTGGATAGTTTCTTGGAGGCTAATCTAGTAGTTCTAAATTATCCCTTACAGATAAATAAAAAGTTGGATAGTTACCAATTTGAATAAATATTATTTTATTCAAATTAGGGTTATCTACGGTTTCTAAGTTGCACTATAAAATAATCCCTTGGGCTAGGAATTTCACTATAAAATGATCCCTTGGGCTAGGAATTTCAGCCACTTCATTCTCACAAGAAGCCAACCGAAATTTCATATCCCCTCTCTTCTCTCTTCTAGTCTCCTCATTGCTAGGGTTGGGTTTGAACCAACAGAGGCACGAGATTTCTGGTGCTAGTTTCCAAGTGATTACAAGAGCAATTGGATTTGATTTGTTTATTATAACAAATCAAAAGGTATGTAATCTTCCTCTATGAATTCTGATTTCATCAGGGTTTTGTAGTTTGATAATTCATAGTATGTTGCCTTTATGTGAAAGACATAGATCCCTTAGGTTTCATGTGCCTTAATATGATTAATTATTTAATTGTTTTTCCGCTTAGAGCATTGTTATTGTAGTCTACGTTTTCAGTTAGTTGTATCAGAGCTATGGCTGTCTTTCATCTAGTTGTACATTAGTTAATTAAACAATTTTTTTTCGGTTTTTTGATTCTCACGACGTGAGAGTTGATGCTCACGACGTAAGCTCTGGAGAAATTCAATTTTTTTTCATTTTTTATCTGCCTAATCTATTTTTGGATGCTTATTATTTTGTAATGATATGTTTTGTATCTGCCAAATCCAAATTTGCCTATATATTTGATAATTAAATAAAAGCCTACAAACTATGAGATAATTCTTTGACTTAATTGATTATTTAATTGACTAATATAATTCATTTTTAAGTGTTTAAATGAGTAATTTAGATATTGATTGATTCTAAAAATTAATGTCAAATCTTATTGGTTTAATTTAAATTGAATTAATTTATTAATTTCGAATTTTGTAAATTAAACGTAGTATTTTTGGAAAAGTTTTAAAATACACCTTATATATATAATATTAAAAGTATATATATATATATATATATATATATATATATATATATATATATATATATATATATACTATATGTATAAGACAAAGTCAGTCAAATCATTAGTACACCTCATTCACGAAGCCATACTATAAGGAGCGTTTAAGGAAGCGGCCTATAAAATAACCGTCATTGTATATGCACTATTACCCATCGTTCTCTTATATGGTCGAGGGTCGTTAGCTGAACGGATTTGATAGGACATAATCTCATTAATAAGTATAATGATATAAAGTAACTAAACGATTTTTAAAATCCCACTCTTAGTTACTTTAGGAAAAATGTGAAAAGTATGATAATCAATGAAAACGCACATCATGCTTTATATGTCGTTAGTGGAGTGTGTGTGGTTAAGCGACACACTAATAGAGACTATATAGATATATCATTGACTTCTTGAAAATTATCATTGATGATGGAGCGTGTATAGTTAACTAACACATCAATGTGAGATGGTAAATGACATCAAGGTTGTCAAGTCGGTTTGCATGGTTATTCACATCTCGTTTATGATCCTCGGTATCCAAGTCACAAAAGTGAAAGCATCATCTGAGATCAAACATGCCATTGATAAGAATCAATGAATCTCAAAAGATCTAGGAGTTTCATAAGATTGGAATTGGTAAAAGCCTTACCTACCTAAAATAGATTCGAATTTGACTACGACATCCCTCTTCAAAGTTCGAATCAAAAATATGGATCCTATCCTTAATTTAGTTTTTAGGTTAATAATTAAGCATTAAAATCGACTAACTTGAATTCTCTTTTCTCCTAAATTTTAGATGTCTTATGAAGATAGAAATGGTCTTCCTCGTTCTTTTGGAAATGTTTTTCCTCTTCCTTCTAACGATGATCTTCCACATTCTAATCAAGGTGAACATGTTTTCTCTTCTCCGGGAAATGGTGGAACTGAACATCATGCTTCTTTAACTGTTCCTCTTTATGCGACTCTCCCAACGTCATGTTTTCTCAAGTTGAAGGAAATGAAACTATTCAATCCCTATTGGCATGTAAACATCAAGATGGAAATTCTTTATGTGTGCATGTTCTGAAAATGAAATCGTACACTGATAAGTTAGAGAGAATGGGTATCATTTTCCTAAGGGAGCAATCCATTGATTTGGTTCTTCTCCCGCTTACTAAATCATATGGTCAATTTGTTGAAAACTTTCATAGGAGGAAACTCAATGTGACCCTAATAGATCTGACCCAAAAGTTTATAGTTGTTGAAGTAGAAATGCTTAAGAGCACATCTGAAGCAAAGTTGCTTATAGGGTCTAATTCTAAGGTTTCCATGGACATTGGTGATGGTTACATTGGTGTTTCAGAAAAGATTTATCTTCCCAATGGAAAGGGATCGGCCAAAGTCAAACTGTTTGATCATATGGTATACAGAAATGGTTGTTCTGAGATTATTCCATGTGTTAAGCCCAAATAGTCCATTTGTTTTTACTGCCAATTGAAGGGACATTGGTTGCGAAGCTACCGATAGTACCTGAAAAGATCTCAGAGATAGTGAAGTCAAGTTGTGTGACTCTACTTTAGGTACATCCATTATCTAACTCCATTGTTTTTCCAAGTTACTATTTATAGACTCTTAATACATCATGTAATGATCACATTTGATTTTATTGCAGGATCTAAGAGAAAGAAGGAAGCTTAAGCATAGTGAGCTAAATCTAATCATGGAAATGGACTTCAGTCACATGGTTCGATAATCAGAATTTGGAGCTACTATTTAGGAGTTAGGATAATTTAATAGATTTTTATTACACTTAGTAGATGTCTAGAAACATAGTTTTAACTTTATGCGTTTAAAGGATAAGTTCCAAATTTTCATTTATTTTCTATAAAAGCGAAAATTTGGTTTATTTGGTTGCCTCATTTTATACTTCCCTACAATGGCATTCATGAAAGTGTTGGTTAGATTTCTAATATTAGCAATATTAATTGTGGATTTGATTCTTATGATGTCGTTTGTGGTATTTTCATAATTGAGCAAGTGAAAACAAATATCATTTCCAACTGGACAGATACTTGGTATTATACAAGTCGCATTGTATATTATATGAGAATCATGTGAATTTGATAATTATAACTAACTCATTAGTCACATGTTTATAGTGAAGGACTATTGGATCTATTACATGTTGATATGGACTATTCAGATCCACCATAAAGGATGATAACTCTATTCATCATGATTTTCTAATGTTTGAGTAAACATGGTTGCGCTTATAAGATTAAACATATTTATGATACTTTGAAAAGGTTCAAAGAGTAGTAGGAAAAATAAAAAGAATCTATTAGGAAGAAAGATAAAAGATTCTCTAATCTGGTAAGAAAGGAGAATACTTTAGGATCATGTTTTGTGATCATATTAATGATTGTGAAACGATATCATAATTGGTCCTCGAGAACATCTTAGTACAATTGTATGACTAAGAAGAGGAATCGGACATTGTTGGAATGTTTGAATCATGAGGTGAGTGATACTTCGTTTCCATTCGAGTTTTAGAGCCACAATCTAGTTATTACAAGTCATATCTTGAAACTTCTTTCAAACTAAGAAGGGTCAAAACACCACAAAAATGTGGAGTAAAATGCTTTCTTACTCTCGCACATTTAGAATTGGAGTTATGATGTTTTCATTAAAACAAAAAGGATAAAATGAGACTAATTCTATGAAGTGTTTTCTTGTCGGGAATCCACACAAACTTTTGATTAATTGTTTTAGCTCGTCAATGAATGTTCCTTGAGAGAAAAACTCATATGTCAAGAAGTCCGTGGGAGTTTTATTGATCTTGAGAGTTGTAAGAGTCAACCAACAATAAACTTTTTAGTTATCACTAGCACGCGACCTAAGGTTAATAACCAATCATGTTTGATTGAGACATTCTTATCTCTGTGCACCTTCCAATTGAGATGGAAATGCTTATGAGTTCTATGTTTTTCATTTAACCATAAAAGCATAACGCCAAGTCAATGAAAGTAAATTGACCAATATGGTTAAGTTGCTTAACAACACGCTAGCACTGGTAGGCCCTTGAGCTACTAGAGAGTAAGAAATTTAGAATAAGCAAAGTTCAATCCATGGAGGAAAGCTACATTTGAATTTGATTTTATCCTAAACCTTGTCTTATGATTGTGGGTTGGAAATGGTAGATATACATGGATGGGAACGTATGCACCATAAAATCTAGGTGGCAAAGTTTTTGCTCTAGTTCATGTAAATGATTATGAGAAAACACTTTCTCTAGTAGATTTTACAGGATCTGATAAAGATCAGTATCGGTATTGCTTGTATTAATTGCATTCTCAAATTCACAATAAGATTACAACATCCCTCTTTATATTTCGAATTATGAGAAATGGAAAGTAATTGATTGAACTTTCATAGACTTATAGTTATAAGTTATGAAAGGATTTAAACACACACATATGCTAGCCAATGAAGGTGTATAAGCTTAAGAAGTCTAGTTGGAGACTTATCAAAGAATCGCGTAACATAAATCTGTACTTCAGTAAGAAATTCAAGAGTATTGATTTTTAGAAGTTCAGTTGATTTCTGTGTACATGTCACAACTAGTGGGAGCATAATCATTATGCCATTATTGCATGTTCACAATACTGTTCGTAGGAAACAAAAGTTTTAAATTTGAAAGTTGAAAATTTTGAAAATTGTTTCGCCATGATAGACTTAAGGGAGAGGACACTCATACTTTGTTTTGAATCTAAATGTTTAGATCGTATAGTATAATATAAATTAGTAATAGACATATGTGAATATCACCTTGAAATGGTTCAACATAGGATATTCGATATATGAGAATATTATAGCAAGAGATTGAACATATATGAAATCCTTATGTGAGACATGATGAATCGAGTCCCATATGCTTTGGATATAGGATCGATTACATATGTTATAATATTCACTTATTCTAGTTTTTCAAATGCTTAGAGCATTGTGAGAAAAAATACTAGAGTTTTGTGTGACTAAAGTTGTTAAACAACTATCAAGAATATTCTAAGGATTGGTAGCTTGTGGACAGTCGGAAGTATGGTATTGTTTGGTAGGACCATAGTGACATGTTTTAGATTGAGATGATTTCTGGTCAAATTTGATGGTCGTATGGGAATATGGAATAGTTTCCATAATGGGAGTTGATTATTATAATCCACATGTGAGTTGGAAACTTTATTGCAAGAGAAGTGTTCAAGGAGTGTACCTTGAATTTGAAATTACCATGGAATTGTTTCTAGTAAGAAAGTTCCAATGGAACATTATGTAATATCGTTGGCTCAATCTCTATGACATAGTAGCCTCGACATCATAGAAGGTCAATGCATGTAAAGTTGGAATTCCAATACATTTTAGATAGTGATAAGAATTTGGAATTGTGAAGTGAGCATCATTGGAAAATTGTCCAGTTGATCTGTTCACAAAGGAAGGACCGTAGCAAGGCACAATATGCATATTCATAACATGGCATGACTTGATGTTTAATTCAAGTGGTTAGTTGATTACTCGAAACATTATACAATGAATAAAGTCATAATTATTGTGGTGATTAAATAATAGGATTTATTTATATTCAATAGATTTGAGACCGTAGTTAATTAGTTTATTATCGTGTTTCATTTTGCATGTTTTAGTTCCCGAATAATTTAATTATTCAAACTCCACAGTCGCTCATAATTTGGGAAGTAAGTAGTGAATTAAGAGTGTCATGAATTGGATTGTAGTTTGTCTAAGGGAGTTAGATATAGCAATTGTATTGCTACAACATTCATGATACTTAAAAATAGAGATTTAAGTATTGGATTAACCCACACTCATAGAACTACTTCTTGGATTCTATCATGAGTAATTCTAAGACAATAATATCTTATATTCTTAAAACATAGGTATATGAGTTGTAATTTACAAGTCGGTTGTGCATTGGTGTTACAAAAACGCATCAGTAACATGATGTTATAAGACGCAATATCATGTATTATTTGGTGAGTAAAGAATACAAGCATATGAGTCAAAGTATATTCGTTCCTTTTGCCTTAACCTGAAAAGTGATATCAGTGGGCCCCTCGTGATTTGGTGTTGACTTATAGTGTTGGGCCCAGTCAGGACTCAATTTATGTGTTCAATTTGAAGTCTTACATCGTCATCACAAATCAGGAAATTGGGAAACAAAACTTGGACAATGAGATTGATTATAATCAATGTCTCATGTATGTACGATATCTAGAAGAACAGAGGAATATTTGATCACTTATCTAAAGACCAATGTCCTTTTAGTTCAGAGTTCAACAGTTGCTATGGAAGCACTCTTTGCTGTTTAATTTAAAAGTTATACTAGTAATTTTGCTTTAGACTTATCCAACTGGGAGACGGTTGGACTAGGTGTCTAAGCTACTAACTAAATTAGTATAATCTTGAATTATTAGCAAAGTCGTTTTGGGTTTCTCTCAAACCTAGTAATTGAATAGGCTGACTTTTCACAGAGAGATATTGATTTATTTATTTATTAAATGATTAATAAATAGCAAGAAATGAGTTTATTAATATAATATTAAAAGAATATATTAATTAGAAATAGTAATATTTAAATAATAATTCATTAGAAACTAATTAGAACTAATTTTGGGATTAATTGGATAAATTATAAGTCCAAAGGTTAAAGTATAATTGTTCAGTAGTTGAACAAGAGGTTCTAGAACCTTCCTCCCTTAGGGGTGGACGGTTTCTTGGAAGCTAATCTACGGTTTCTAGATTATCCCTTACAGATAAATAGGAAGCTGGATAACTACCAATTTGACAAAATATTATTTTATTCAAATTAAGGTTATCCAAGGTTTCCAAGTTGCACTATAAAAGGATCCCTTGGGCTAGGAATTTCGGCCACTCCATTATCACAAGAAGCCAACTGAAATTTTTTATCCCCTCTCCTCTCTCATGAAGTCTCCTCAATGCTAGGGTTGGGTATGAACCATCAGAGGCACGAGATTTCTGGTGCTAGCTTCCAAGTCACTACAAGATCAATTGGATCTTATTTGTTTACAATAAAAAATCAAAAGGTATGTAATCTTCCTTTATGTGATTTCATTAGGGTTTTGTAGTTTGATAATTCATATTATGTTGTCTTTATGTTAAATACATAGATCTCTTAGGTTGCATACGCCCTAATATGATTACTTATTTAATTTTTTTTTTCGCTTAGAGCATTGTTGTTGTAATCTATGTTTTTCATTAGGACGATGGAATGACTTTTAAAGTCAATGGGCATCGAGTCAAGTACTATGAAGAATGGATACCAAAGGAGGACAAAGAAGGAGAGAATGTGATCCTAGGGGAAACTGCTACACCATAGAGCGGGAAGGAATGCAACTCAAGACTCCTCAAAAAGAAGCGTTTATGGGTGGCAACCCACAATTTGAATTTTCTTTTCATTTCGTTTTACTTTTTGAGTTTTGCTTTATTTCTTTTTCATTTGTTTTAAAAGGTTTTTCACTCTTCTTATTTTGTCTATTACTTGTTCTTGTGAGGGAAAGCAACAAACAAGGTGTGGGTTGGGGTTTTTGTGTTTAAAAAATTAAAAAGATTTTTTTAGTAACCAGTAGCCACGGCGTGGAGTTGCTCCCATGCCGTGGGCATCAAGTTTTTCCCGATAATCACAATTTTATAAAACCCCACGGCGTAAAGGAGTTGTTCCCACATTATGGCCCATTTTAAACTCAGTAAATCTATTTTAAACCCTAAAGCTTCGTACATTTTTTATTTTTTACCAAATCCCCCCCCCCCCCCACACAAAAAAATTATTCGGCTAAAAAGAAGAACTAAGCATTCCTTATAAGGGGTGTGGATACCTTCCCTATCACAACGCATTTTAAAGCCGTGATGGCAGCATATCCCATAGTAACTCTACAATTAAGCGTGCTCGAGTAAGAGCAATTCGGGGATGGGTGACCCCTAGGAAGTTTTCGTGCCAGGAGCCTAAAGCGGACAATATTGTGATACGTGCTAGATAGGGATGTTACAAATGTTATTAGAGCTAGGGTACGAGTCGATGTGTTCAACGGGGACATCAAACCCTATAATGGGGGTGAAGATAGGTTTCACCTGATCCCACATCGGTTGGAAGGAGAGCTAAGCATTTCTTATAAGGGGTGTAGATACCTTCCGTGTCACAACGCGTTTTAAATCAGTGAATGCAGCATACCCCATAAGAACTCTGTAGTTAAGCGTGCTCGGGCAAGAGCAATTCAAGGATGGGTGACCCCCTGGGAAGTGTTCGTGTCGGGAGCCTAAAGAAGACAATATTATGATATGTGCCAGAGGGGGACGTTACAAATGGTATCAAAGCTAGGGCACATGTCGATGTGTTCGACATGGATGTCGAAAATTATAATGGGGGGGGGGGGGGGGGGTGAAGGTGGGTTGCACTTGATCCCAAATTGGCTGGGAAGGAGAACTAAGCATCCTTATAAGGGATGAGGATACATTCCCTTTCACAACGCGTTTTAAAGTCATGAGGGCAGCACATCCCATAAAAAATTCTACAATTAAGCGTGCTCGGGCGAGAGCTATTCCAGGATGGGTGCCCCCTGGAAAGTTTTCGCGTCGGAGCCCAAGGCTAACAATATTGTGATACATTCCAGATGGGGATGTTACATATTAGGTCCACTATTCACCGATTCATCCAGAGATTTATCACATTTTTCAGTAACCAAAAGTTAGAAGGTGATCGGGTGCCTAAGCTTGACGTGTTTTTCATGTGGTTTATTATTACAACAAATGTGTTATGCAACCTTCCTTATTGCATGGCAGAATTTATTATAGGAAGGAAAGCAAAGAGTAGAGAGGGATCCCCTATTTATGAGGGGATGTTGGTTATGAAGTTGCCCCGTTCTTTTGGTATTTTCGAGCAGCTCGAGGTTGCATTTTTTTACTAAGAAGGAAGGGTGCTCGTTGAACGGCCGCTTGTTTAAGAAAGCTCACATAGTGAGAGATTTGGGAACGCCAACTTTTCAATACCTTTTGATGATGCACTTGAAACACCGACGGATCCAGGAGAACGCCGAAATGTGCGGAGGAGAGGTTATGATCAGGATCCCGAGTAGGGGTGTTCGTTTCGATGGATCGGTTTGATCCGATCCAATCAAGTGAATCCAAATTGATTTCGGCTTTCAAAATATGAATCTGAATAATCCAAACTAGATTCAAATCCTATCTGATCCGATCCAATTACAATTCGGTTGAATCAGTTTTGATAATTCAGTTTTCAAAAACCTAAACATTTTAAAATGACATATAATTATAATATTACCCAACGTTACACAAAAAGCAAAGACAAATTATTTAGTTGTGATTTGAAATTTATAAACAACTAATAAGAAGATATATTATAGTTAACTATTTTTGAGAGAAAATGTATATTAATGTTTTTTTTATCAGGTGAAACGTTTTGAACCTATTTGAACAAATTACAAAATTAATAAATAACTATAGATATATATTATAAATAGATAAATAATAAATGTTTATTTGGTTTTTTTGAACTATTCAGTTCTTATTTTATAAACCAAAACCAATCCAAAATAATAATTCAGTTTTGTTGAAAACCAATCCAAAAAATCTGAATATCCGAACCAAATAGTCCAATCCAAATTGTCCAATTGGATAATTCGGTTTTATTCGAATAGTGAACAAACCTAATCCTCAGGCCAAACGTCCTATGTAAATGGGAGATGGATTACCTATGGATCCCTACCATGTTATGGTCAGATAGTATGATTATGATATTGGAAGGGGTTTAAATTTTTTGGGTGATTCCATGGAGGCGTAAATCCATCATTTGGCGATATCAACCCCGGATGGAGCTGCTGCTCATTACACTTACGTTTTGACTTGGGAGAAACGTTGGGTAGAGCACAATGGTGGTGCTGATCCGAGTGGAGCTAGTCAAGGAGACGATGAGGAGACACTATCCTTTGATTTTTATTATTTTTATGTTTGTGGTGTGTTTTAAAACTGTGCTATTTATTTTGGTTTCTTAGGATTTGGGTAAATTAGGATGCTCGAAATTTTTATTTTATGATTGTATGTCTTCCTTTTAATTATGTAACGCCTTGTTCTAAAAGTATTCGTTCATGGACTTCATAAACCAAAGCTAGGGGTGTTTTGGTTAGTTTTGGGATGGGAGTTTATTTTTAAGAAGGTTGTGGGCTGATTTGTGCTGCTAGAAGCATAGGGCTTCTCGCCACCTTTCCGTGGATATAAAGTTCATCAGAAACGGATCTAGATGGAAGGAGTTGTTATACTTTGAAGATATTGACATAATGGACCTTATGGAGAAAAAGTTCGCATGGAAGGCCATGCATGCATGCTTGGAACACGCGTGGGTATGCCCAGCGTACTAAGGCAACTTGGTCGCGTATGATTAAGGCGTACGCCCAGCGTACGTGCAGGCACGCCCAGCGTACGCTAAAAGTTATGAAACCCTAATTTTTGGATTGAGCACTATATAAAGGACATAATGGTTTCAACCTTAGCCCCCATATAAGCCTCCCCAACCTCAGAATAAACCCTAGAACGTTCATACCCTCATTTGGTGAGATTTTGACCCTGGAGAACCCATTTTGGTGGTTTAAAGCGTGGAAGAGGAAAGAAGAAAGTTGGCTTAGGAGGAACCTTGGAAGCTAGAGTTTGTGGATCTGGGATAAGTGCCTCATTTCGGACCTCTTCAATGTAAAAAGTTTTGAGCTTGATGATTAATCTCTTAGATCTCCTTTAGTTCAAGTTTATGGACTTTTGATCCGAAGATTAGGTCTTCGACACTTAAGCACGTTTCTAAGACCAGGTTTGCCTCCCTTAGAGTCATATGATTCCCAGAAGCAGTAAAGTTCCAACCTTTATGGTCCTATTAAGTCCATGCATGAAATCTAGTCCCCTTTATGGAAGTAGAAGAGTGTTTTGAGAGTTTGGGTTGGTTTGGGGCATATAAAGTCACCAAGTCAATGACTTTATGGCTTAATACATGGAATACGGCTTGGATTTGAGTTTGTAGCTTCTGAATCGGGGTATTAGGTACTTATTAGAAAGTTGACTTAATAAGGTTGTACGCTGGGCGTACAAGCCATCAGCCAGTATGCTCAGCGTACCTAGGAGTACGCCTCGCGTACGTTGTCCTTGAGCTTTTGGGCCTCGGTGTGGGTTGTGTTTGGATTATAGGTCTGTGGGCCTTAGTGGGCCATCAGGAGTCAGTGTTTATTGGCCAAGTATATGTATTGGGTTTAAGGTAAGGACCAATAATGAGGTTGGGCCCAATGTAGCAAATTGGGCCATTTATGGGTCAATAGTTGGCTTGGGAAGCCTACTTAATGTTGGACCTTTTTATAGTATGGTTTGGGCCCTAGTTATGGACCATTATGGAGTAGGGGTAAAATGGTAATTTTACCCTAAGAGTGATTATGATATTGGGCTAAGTGATATTGTGATCTTGGTAGCTCGGGGAGCCGAAGAAGCAGCAATCGGAAATTTCAGTCAGCAACCGAAAGGTTATCAGCAAAGTTCAGCAGTGCAGGTGAGTTTCCCTTTGTGTGAATGGGTCTACGGCCACAATGTCGGCCCATATAGTTATGAGTAGGAAGACTTGGGGGTTAGCCCTAGGCACTGTTTGCTAGTATGATATGCAGGACCAAGGTCTGATGTCGGGCGGGTGCCCCAGGGATGATTTATGTGATAGTTTATACTTGTTGTCTGTGTGATACATGTATGTGCTTGGTAGGGAGGTGAGTATGGGCGAGGTCCCGTACTTCACCAATTGCAGAGTGTGGATGGTGTTCCACATCTCATTAGCAGCGGAGCAGGGGCGAGGCCCATGCTAGGAAGGGAGTGAGTGTGGGCTGGGCCCGTATCTCACTATCAGTAGGAGCATGGACAGAGTTCCATGACTAATCAGTAACAGGTCAGGGGCGGGGCCCAAGATAGGCAAGGCCTTAGAACAGGAATCCAATAGTATATGTCCAGTTTATGTGTTATGATATTATTGTATGTTAGTATATGTTAGCGGGCGGGGCCCAGAGACAGGCGAGGCCTAAGAGAAATAGATCTGTACACCGAGCTGGGCTCGAAGCCAGGTCGGGCCTGGGGCAGGCGGGGCCTGTTGCAGCGGGCGAGGCCTGAAGTAGTTGGCGAGGCCTAGTATTTGCAGTATGTGTATGTGTATGATATGTGGTAGGTTGGGGAACTCACTAAGCTTCATGCTTACGGTTTTCAGTTCTGGTTTCAGGTACTTCCGGTAGCAGAGGGAAGAGCTCGGGGTGATCGCATGGCACACACCATTGATTAGTCAGCCTGGGATGTTTTACTCTGATAATGAAAATATGTTTTAGAAATTAATACTCCGAATTATGTTATGGTTTTTGATATGTTTTTATGAATATGGTTTTAGTAATGATTTAAAGAAAATTTATATTCGTGATTTTCGGGACGTTTCAAGTTGGTATCAGAGCCTTGGTTTGAGGGATTCAGACATACCCTCAGGTGTGTCTGGACTCAAACTAAGGGATTGGTATAAAAGTTTTCAAAGTGCAATTTGGTAAAAAGAGTTTTGAGAAAGAAAACAGTTTTAGAAATGCAAAAAGAATTCAGAAAGAAAAGAATTTTGATAAGAGACAAGGGTGTGGTGCATGCAATCAGCCGAGCTCAAGTAAGTACCCCAAAGTATCCATACAAGTTTATATTATGATTATCAGTTAGTAGAACAGCATGCTAGATTAGGACTAAGGATCTAGGGAGGATCCCTTATGTGCCTGTTATATGTGCTTTTGAGCTGCATGATAGCACTGGTTAGACAGTAGTAGGGTGGCTTGTTTAGGTTATGCCTGAGTATGTGAGATTATGCTGCATGCTAGTACATATTCTTGATATGAGATTATGATTGCTTGAGTATGTTATGGTTAGATTTTCCCTTGTCTGAATGCTGCTTGCTCTGTGTATTACGGGATTTTGAGTGATGGGAGTTAGCCATTAAGTGAAAACGTCACATCACATGTGATCAGGGTTGAATAATCTAAGAGTGTTGGATTTGGCCCTATTGCGCAGCTCTCATTTGAGTCTAACCGTTGTAGGGACGAGTCCTTTACTCAAAAGATTATTTGAGCCTCATCACATGTGATGGTATTTAGGTAATGACTAATTGGCATTACAAGGAAGCCTTCAGCAGCTGAGGACTGGTCTGGGTCGAGTCAAAGGTTTCCCTAGGGTAAGCCTAGGATGAGGTAGTGTTGGGAGCAGTAGTAATAGAAGAACGGACCTGGTGGAGTCGAAGCAGTTCTTGAGGAAAGTACGGATAGATGTGGATGGTAGTATGGACCTGTACTACTGAAATCAGAGGATCTGTACTCTATTCGGGAAAGGCCGAGATGAGATTGGGAAACTTGTAGTGTGTGTGTGTATGATCCCTCGGCAGTGATGAGTATTCTGATAGTCGGTGTATTATGTTTTTAGCATGGTGACATTGCGAGAGACGCCAGCGGGCGGATCAAGCACCGGAGAGGGATCAGGTTTGGGTTCAGAGGCCGAGCAACTCGAGGAGCGGATGAGGGAGTTGATATCAGCTGAGGTTACGCGCAGTATCCTAGATCAGACTCCTGTGATCTTTGGCACTGTCAAGGAGGGTATACTGGAGATCTTGGATGAGAGGCTGGGAGCCTTCCGTACCGAGATAATGGCTTTGATGGGAGCACATACTATGACATTACGGGAGTTTAGGGCTTGCGGAGCACCAGATTATCATGGGGTTAGGGACCCCATCGCCAGCAGCAGGTGATTGGCCGATGTCGCCAACGTATTCCGTACGAGCCGGTTTCCCGAGGGGGACAAGGTTAGACTCGCCTCCTATCTTCTGAAGGACAGGGCGAGGGATTGGTGGGAGGAGATTGGTCATGCCATTGGTGATGATGCCGCGTTGGACGCGATGACATGGAGCGATTTCTCGGCCAGGTTCAGGGCAGATTTTACACCGATTATTGAGGTACAGCAGTTGGCACGGGAGTTTCAGGATTTGACGCAGACTACTGAGACTGTGGCGGAGATCACCGCCAAGTTCAGAGAAAGCGCCCTCCTTGTTCCGCAGTATGTCGCGGACAAGGAGATGAAGAAGGCTCGATATCACGAGATGTTGAGGGCTGACATCAGGAAGTTCGTGAGCAGGTCCGGCTATAAGACGCTGGAAGATGTGATTTCTCGGGCTAGAGAAAGGGAGATTGATTTGGAGCAGATCCGGAAGAGGAAGCCGGATGAGATTCAGGTAGCCACAGGTTCAGGCAAAAGGCCCAACGGGTCTGATTCGAGATCGAGGGATTACCAGAGTCGTGGCCGATGCGGGAAGTGCGGCAGGACGCACGAGGGTGCGTGCAGGAATGGTAGTGGTGGAGATTCGGGCTGCTTTAAGTGCGGCTGGACTGGTCATTTCAGCAGGGATTGTACTGCTACCACCACTCAGGTATCAGACTTGATATGTTTTCACTGCAGTCAGCGGGGCCACAAGAAGGTCCAGTTTCCCAGTTTGCTTTCGGCAGGACGGGTGATGGCACCTGCCCCTGCAACTTTGAGGATCACAGGCGGCCGTCAGGACCGAGCAGAGGTGCCTGCGGTAGGAGGCAGGGCTTTTTAGATGACTACCATGGAGACGCGAGCAACACCGGACGTTGCAGGCTTGTGACTTTCATTCTGTCTTCTTTATTCATGATTATATGGTTATGGTTCTTCATCATTAATTTTAGAATTGTGTGGCTTGCTTGTAATTTAGTTATATGCCATCTGCATACCTTGGATATTAAATTGGTAGTTAGGAGTTGTGCCTTTTGGAAGCAGGTTACCTAGGATGCAGTAGCTATAGCATGCTTATGTGGGACTCAGTAGTGTCCCACTAGACTCTGGAAGGTGTTATTGGGTAATGGATTGGTTAAATCCCTAGCTGTGGTAAGCTTGGGTTCTTCAGCAGATTGATTGCGGCATAGTAGAGAAGATTGGGAATACTTTTCAAGCATGGAGCAGTGAGGTATAAGCACGGTCAAACTGGGGGAGAACCCTCTGAGTGTACAAGGGTAAGAGCACGTAGATCCAAAGTGAGTACACGGCCTCTGAGAAGGAAAAGAAGTAGCATAGTGATTGATGGATTGAGAAGTTCAGCATTCGGAGTTTGAGAAACTTCCTAACAGTTAGTTTATGTAATTGAGATGGTTAGTATTTGGTATGGAATTCGGGTTGGAGGATCGCATGTAGGACTCGAAACAGTTGGAATGAGAATTTTGAGAACGGTTAGCATGAGATGCTTTCGTGTTAGTAGTAAGTGGCAGAGACAACATGTAGAGCATGGTAGAGCGGCGGGAGAGTCGCAGCTTTCTCCGGCAGCAGTGAGAGGTGGAAAGTATTGTAAGACTACGGGGTAGCCGTAGCATTCACTAGCGGTCAGTGAGTATGGAAAGTGTTGTAAGACTGCGGGTGAGCTGTAGCATTCCCTAGCAGCTTAGTTAGTGGAGAGTGGGCGTAGGCCCGTATCTCCTAGTTAGCGGAATTTAGGCGAGGCCCTTATCTCCTAGTGATCAAGGTAGGGATCAGGAATGGGTAGTTAATGAGAATGGTATGGAGCTTGCCTACATAGCCCTAGAGAGGTGAGATCTCTGGAGAGGCCGCTCCAGGATGTAGTTGGGTGAGACCCGTGGGTGAGGCTCGTATGTGAGTAGCAGTATAAGTAAGACCTAAGAGCAGAGCTGCTTAGTAAGTATAGCCGGGTCAGACCCGTGGGCAAGGCCCGTGAGTTTAGTAGCACAGGTGGGACCTGGTAAGGACCTTAGGGTCAAGTTTGGGGATCGAGGATCCCAGGATTTTAGTGCCAGAGTGGCAGAGTAGAAGGGGCAGTATTAGGTAGCCTAAGTTTCTTCGGAAGTCGCTGAGAGCGACTAGGAGTTTGTGTTAGGGCTAGCGACTGGTGGGAGCCGGTAACCCAGATGTTGATAGATTGGTAAGGACCAGGGTGGTCCCGATTCATCCGTAAGGTGGGTAAGGGACAATAGATTTTCGGTTAGTGACGTGTTCGGCATCAGGAGTGATCAGGATTGCAGGTTCAGCGGGAGAATTGTCCTTGATGAAGTATGGAAAGGTTTGATGATCTTGGAACGACGCCTTGGAAAGGCCGATGGCAACGAAGGGTAAAAAGGGGTGAACCCCTAGGATGTCCAGCATATGTACTCGGGGAGTACCAGAAGGATTGTCAGTTGAGTAAGTTGGGTTCCCAGGATGGTCAGGGTTAGGATGAACCCGAGAATATTAACCGCAAGGATTAATGATAGTCAGAATGATCGGGCGGAAGGCCAGCAAAGGTAATCAGCGGGTGTTAGGTTTATCAAGCAGAGTGTTGGAAGCAGATTTCAGGGAGTTTGGAAGTAGAGAAACTTCGAGGACGAAGTTTAATTTAAGTGGAGGAGAGTTGTAACGCCCTATTCTAAAAGTATTCGTTCGTGGACTTCAGAAACCAAAGCTAGGGGCATTTTGGTTATTTTTGGGATGGGAGTATAGTTTTAAGAAAGTTGTTGGCTGAGTTGTGCTGCTAGAAGCATAAGGATTCTCGCCACCTTTCCGTGGATATAAAGTTCATTAGAAATGGATCTAGATGGAAGGAGTTGTTATACTTTGAAGATATTGACATAATGGACCTTATGGAGAAAAGTTCTCATGGAAGGCCATGCATGCATGCTTGGAACACGCATGCGTACGCCCAACGTACTAAGGTAACTTGGTCGCGTATGATCAAGGCGTACGCCCAACGTACGTGCAGGCACGCCCAGCGTACACTAAAAGTTATGAAACCCTAATTTTTGGATTGAGCACTATATAAAGGGCATAATGGTTTCAACCTTAGCCCCCATATCAGCCTCCCCAACCTCAGAAGAAACCCTAGAACGTTCATACCCTCATTTGGTGAGATTTTGACCCTGGAGAACCCATTTTGGAGGTTTAAAGCTTAGAAGAGGAAAGAAGAAAGTTGGCTAAGGAGGAACCTTAGAAGCTAGAGTTTGTGGATCTGGGATAAGTGCCTCATTTCGGACTTCTTCAAGGTAAAAAGTTTTGAGCTTGATGATTAATCTCTTAGATCTCCTTTAGTTCAAGTTTATGGACTTTTGGTCCCAAGATTGGGTCTTTGAGACTTAAGCACGTTTCTAAGACCAGGTTTGCCTCCCTTAGAGTCATATGAGTCCCATGATTCAGTAAAGTTCCAACCTTTATGGTCCTATTAAGTCTATGCATGAGATCTAGTCCCCTTTATGGAAGTAGAAGAGTGTTTTGAGAGTTTGGGTTGGTTTGGGGCATATAAAGTCACCAAGCCAGTGACTTTATGGCTTAATACATGGAATAAGGCTTGGATCCGAGTTTGTAGCTTCTGAATCGGGGTATTAGGCACTTATTAGAAAGTTGACTTAATAAGGCTGTACGCTGGGCGTACAAGGAGGTACGCACGGCGTACAAGCCATCAGCCAGTACGCTCAGCTTACCTAGATGTACGCCCCGCGTACGTTGTCAGATTTGGGCCTTGAGCTTTTTGGCATCGGTGTGGGCTGTGTTTGGATTATAGGTCTGTGGGCCTTAGTGGGCCATCAGGAGTTAGTGTTTATGGGCAAAGTATATGTATTGGGCTTAAGGTAAGGCCCAATAACGGGGTTGGGCCTAATTTAGCAAATTGGGCCATTTATAGGTTAATAGTGGGCTTGGGAAGCCTACTTAATGTTGTACCTTTTTATAGTATGTTTTGGGCCCTAGTTATAGACCATTATGGGGTAAGGGTAAAATGGTAATTTTACCCTAAGAGTGATTATGATATTGGGCTAAGTGATATTGTGATCTTGGTAGCTCGGGGAGCCGAAGAAGCAGCAATCGGAAATTTCAGTCAGCAACCGGAAGGTTATCAGCAAAGTTCAGCAGTGCAGGTGAGTTTCCCTTTGTGTGAATGGGTCTACGGCCACAATGCCGGCCCATATAGTTATGAGTAGGAAGACCCGGGGGTTAGCCCTAGGCACTGTTTACTAGTATGATATGCAGGACCAAGGTCCGATGTCGGGCAGGTGCCCCAGGGATGATTTGCATGATATTTTATACTTGTTGTCTGTGTGATACATGTATGTGCCTGGTAGGGAGGTGAGTGTGGGCGAGGTCCCGTACCTCACCAATTGCAAAGTGTGGATGGTGTTCCACATCTCATTAGCAGCCGAGCAGGGGCGAGGGCCATGGTAGGAAGGGAGTGAGTGTGGGATGGGCCCGTATCTCACTATCAGTAGGAGCGTGGATAGGGTTCCATGACTCATCAGTAACAGGTCAGGGGCGGGGCCCAAGACAGGTGAGGCCTTAGAACAGGAATCTAGTAGTATATGTCCAGTTTATGTGTTATGATATTATTGTATGTTAGTATATGTTAGCGGGCGGGGCCCAGAGACAGGCGAGGCCTGAGAGAAACATATATGTACACCGAGCAGGGTCAAAGCCAGGCGGGGCCTGTTGTAGCGGGCGAGGCCCGGTATTTGCAGTCTGTGTATGTGTATGGCATGTTGTAGGTTGGGGAACTCACTAAGCTTCGTGCTTACGGTTTTTAGTTTTGGTTTTAGGTACTTCCGGTAGCGGAGGGAAGAGCTCGGGGTGATCGCATGACACACACCATTGATTAGTCAGCCTAGGATGTTTTACTCTGATAATGAAAATATGTTTTAGAAATTAATACCCTGAATTATGTTATGGTTTATGATATGTTTTTCTGAATATGGTTTTAGTAATGATTTAAAGAAAATTTTTAGTCGTGATTTTCGGGACGTTTCATATTACGTACTTTTGTTTTTTATCTCACAGAAAGCATAGTTGCTAGCAATAAGTTCAACAGATAGGACGAGCGAGTGCGATATTGTTTCCCATGAGACACAATGAAAGCTTAAGTGAGGGGTGCGACTTTGCGACTTGAGATGAGTTTTTGAGAAAAAATATTGAGTTTTACAACCTTGATTACTGGAGGAAATGATCTAGCAACAGTTTAGAAGAGTGTGTCATCTCAACATCATTCTTTCTTCACCAAATTTGCATTGGACATAATGCAGTTTTATTGTGAAACTACAATTCCCACGACGTGGCTTGGTGTGTTAGATGTTCATTCTTGTAGTAGTCCGTAGGTCTTGTTTTCCAGCCATTACGCGAGATTGCATCCATTCAACATTCGATTTTGACCTTGCTACTTCTATCATAGGGGAGTCCGTTCCTTTTTCTTCCTCCTTAATTTTATGTTTTTTTTGTTTGTTTTAAACATGCAATAGGGACATTTCATGAATTAAGTGTGGGGTAGGTGTCGAAAATAGGATTTCAAGCATGTTGATTAAAAAATAAAAATTGCTAGATTGAAAATTTTTAAAAAATCTTATATAGACTTGAAAAAATGGTCTAATTTTGAAATATAGTTAAGTTTAAAAGTTGCTATATTATTGTGTTGGAACTTAGGTTACTAGTATTGTGTGGGACGATTCGATGCGAGCTCTAAAGTTTAATTGAACCAATGTGTTATAGTATATGCGTGGCTTCCCTTTCCTAGTGAAATCATGAGACAAAAACATAACCATGTGGTGACATCCTCCATTTTTCAAAACCAACTAAAATTTTTTTCTTTACGCTTTATCAGTTTGAGATATGGAAGTTCCCAGTGTAAATAAAACATTGTTCAAATAACCAAAGTTATTTCATTATATTAAAATTCGGAGGATGTCATCATTCATATCAAAACATACATTACAACGTAAATATATAAAAGTTCCTCAAATACTATAACAACCACATCTCTTATTTCACTCGGCATTCTAACTAAGCTTCAGTAGTCCTACATCCACTACCTGTGATGCACAAAAATGAGTAGGTTAGGTTTGGAAAACCTAGTGAGATGCATAGGGGTTTTGACACCCATAATAATTTAATGATAATAAATCATAGTATCGTTCCTACAAACAATCATTTATAGATAATATAGGTATATAATATCTTAAATTAATATCCTTAAGACATTCTAACCATCCCAATTGATTCTAACAAATCCTAAGACAACGATTATATGGTGGAATCACCCTACCAAGTAAACTGTTTGAGTATCTGGTTGACTACATAGCTAGGGGAGTCCATGGCCAGTGTAATTCATATAAAGACAAACAATGTTTAGAGCTATTGATAAATATTTTATGTACGTCTGTGGGTTATAAGTCCACACTAGCAACGTAATTCATTAGATTGCCTAGAATAGTCAAGTGTTGTCATCTACTTTGGTCGATGACCTAGACATACTTACTAGTTGTCTGATTTGGACCCACCATTTTTGGTCATCCAAGAAAGAGGAGGAATACAACACTCCGCTCTGATCTCACGCTCTAACCTAAAATGAGACCTAATTAATACCAAGCTTATTTGGAACTAAACACCTTATACATGTCCTATTGTAACTAATCCTAACTTTTACTAAAGGTAATTATTTCCAATACAATTTCTAATAGGCAGTACTATCATAGTTATATAGATAACACATAATACGGATAATTCAGGTAAGAAATAATTTCCCTAAGCATAAATACTTTTATTAATATTATTTAATTGATAGTAACTACGCACTCACCTGAAAAAAGTAAGTGACTCGAAGTTAGGGCAGCACTTCACTTTAACAGTTTTCCAGAAGACCTAGATGTACAAAATGCTACGTCTTCGTCTGGTTTCATAATCCTAGCAACTATATAATGATAGTCTAGATTCCTCAATAATACCAATGTTTACATCAAGATCTATCAAGTAAGGAATAACCATGTAGGATCATATCGGAGGTAGGATTCGTTTGGTATACAGAGTATACTCTTTGGAAATCTCACTTTAAACACCGCAATAAATCGAGCCTAGACATCACTCTTGTAATTAGATCAATCGGTATAATGATTTGGAATCATTGATAAATCTTAATTATAGGCTCATAATAACGCTTATGACTATAATTAAAAGTTACACTTAAAATAAATAAGCGTAGCATGACTTACAGAGTAATCTAACAAAAACCAAGAATTATGCGGGCAAAACTCTGAACCAAGAGCTTCTATTCTCCGAATATCTGACACCGCAGGGGTTCACTAAAATAGTCGGGAACTAGAGAGTAAAAGGGATAAATTTTTTGAAGAGATTCATAGAGAATTTGAGTGAGGAGGTGAGGATTAAGCTGAAAATCGCGTCAATTTATCGGCAGAAAGGAGTATGCGCCACGCATGTGGTCGGAGTTGGTGATGTGTCACTTTCCTATGGTGCCACACGTCACGATTTGGGTGGCGAGTCAGTGCGCGCCACACATCTGGTCAATGCGCCCGGCTGCACACAAATTTTCTTGATTTCTAAAAAAATCATAACTTGCTCATATGAGCTTCATTTTCGACAGGGTTTATATCCACGCGTAGCTACCGACGAGATCTACATCTTTCATCTAGACTCCATCGGATAATTTTAAATTTATTTTTAAAAGTTATACTTTTATAGTCTTAGATTGTTAAAGTCTGTGTAAATATCATAACTCTCTCATACGATATCCGTTCTCGATTGTCTTTATATCGACAGATAGGTATGGAAGAGATCTTCAACTCTTGTTTAGATTGTTTTTCCTAGCAACCGACTGTTATAAATTTTGATATCAGTGTTGCACATTGTTGCGCTGAAATGCAGAAAAATCATAACTTCCCTATACAAATTCAAATTTGGACGTTTTCTATATGCGTGCTCCTGGTTAACAACTACTATGACTTTAGTTAAGATCAATTCAACTAATAAGTAATTTACCCAAGTTTTTTTACAATACGTAGAGTCGCTCCGGTTTAACCACGGAACTTCGAAGAAACATAACTTCTTCGTTCTAACTCGAACTCAAACATTGCTTATACCTCTAGAATCCTTATTACGTATACTAGAACTAGGTTAAGATTATTTGTCCTAAATAATATTTTATCCTTGATGCATATTTTTATTTTATTATTAAATATTTATATAATTTGCATAAAATGTCGTATAAAACACATAAGCACATAATTATGAGAATAATTCTTTCTTATTTGTTCATAAAATATTTCAATAGTTGACCAATGTGATTATAGACTATGACTATTCTAGCAGGAAATGTGGGCGTTACACATGTGTAGTTTGAGGGACATAATAACTTTAACATCATATACCAAAAATGTACCAAGGAAAGCTTATGTAATCATTGCCTTTTAGGATAATGGTTCTAACCAATAAGGGTTGAAGTTAAGTTCCCTTGGTTAAGCATATGTTTTTCTTTTTAGGTTTTTAGTTTTGAGTGAAAAAAATATGCACAAGTTTGTTGAGTGAATAAGAGCCTTCAATGTTTAAAGATGAAGAATTATAAAGAAAAGTTCAAAAGTTAAAAATATTGAAGATTCGAAGTTGAAGATATTGAAGAATAAGGCAAATTGCCAAAACTCAAAGGAGTATTATTTTATTATATTTTTTCTTTTTAGGTTATTTTTCCATATGTATTCTTATGAGGTAACCAAAAGTTACCTTGAGGTCAAGAAAGATTTCTAAGGATATATTCAGAGGGATGCATAAAATGAATGTCGTTCAAAATGAGTGGGAAATGTTTATGAGGATTGTGTGTATTTAGGATTGGGAAATACTTAGGAATCATTAGAGAAAAATATATGCATTGACGTGAAATGTAATAAATGAGTTCAATTTGGATTGTCATGTGCGATGTTGGTAGCTAAGGTTTTAATGTGATGGTATAATGATAATAAAATCAATATTGTTTGGGGTCAAGCAATAGTCAAGTGTGAGGTATTTTGATATTGCCATATTGTAGTGGTGTTGATTATGATGGCATGTGCGGAATTAGAAATGATCTAGTGAATCATGATGTAAACTCAAGAACACAAGGAGTAAATAAATCTGTGTAAGCTCATATTAGATCTAGAAAGGATATACAAATGGTCTGTATAAAGTTTCTCTCTCTAGTCTAACACTCCAAATGGATTCACTTACATAATGGGAGTCGCCCACTTCCTATTTATAGGAAAGACTCAACCCATTTACACATACAAAGGGGAAAGCCTAAAACACTACATCCAAGAGTGACTTTGCACCCTAACATTCTCCCCCTCAAAGTTAGGATTGGATGTCCGGCTTCAATCTCCAACGAGCTAGCGCGATCAATACCAAACTCCCCCTCGAAGTAACACCGGTCTTCAAATCCACAAATGAATATTCGACAAACCCGAGAAGCTTCGAATACCCATCATTCTCCCCCTTTTTATAATCAAAAAATGATTATAAAACCCATTAAGGATGGGAAGCGCCCGAGGAATAGACTTCACAATACTCCCCCTTGATGTGTACCAAAAATGAATCACCAAAAATCTTGCACGGAAAAAACAATCACGAAAAGGCCACAAAAAATTTCCAATTTATGAAAATTTTAGACTTTTTGAGTGAAAGTTGCAAGATTTATCAAAAAACGGGTAGAAATTGTCACTTTTTGAATTCTGTAGGGACCCGTTGCGCCAAAACCGCAAAATATGCAAAACTCTCCCCCTTTTTCAAATCTGGGTAGATAGTGTCAATTTGCACAAACTGTAGGGGCCTGAAATGCACTTTCTTCAATTTTCAGCAAAAAACAGTCCTTTTTCGAATTTAGGTTAAAACTGCCCAACATTCGAAGCCTCAGGGACCATTTTCGACAATTCTGCCCTTAGCGCTCAAATCATACGAAGCCTCCCATCCAAAAGTTGACTCCACCACTTGTGCTTTTTCGATCTAAAGTACATCCCCCTAGGTCAGCATCTGAAAATGCTTGAATGAAAAATCCCGAATTCGAAGGATACCAGAGTCCTAACGAAATTGTTCCCTTAAGATAGCGAAAAATGTTTTTCACTGCAGTTAAGTGAGGTTCTCTGGGATTTGCTTGGTACCTGGCACAATTACACACTGAAAATATAATATCAGGCCTACTTGCAGATAAGTACAATAAAGACCCTATCATGCTTCGATAAAGTGTTAGATCAACAGCAGGAGCATCTAAAGAAGGAGTTAGTCTTGTTCCCACTGCCATTGACACTCTAAGCTTTGTATTGTTTGTCTTTCCAAACTTCTCGAGCAGATTCTTCGTGTATTTTTATTGATTGATAAAAATTTCATCCTTATTCTGTCTTATATTCAACCCAAGAAAATTATTTATTTTTCCCATCATGCTCATTTCGAATTGACTTTTCATAAGATTTTCAAATTCATTAGACAATTCAAGGTCAGCTGAGCCAAAAATAATATCGTCAACATAGATTTGAACAAGCATTAGATGATTACCCACTTTCTTTCGAAATAGTGTGGGATCAACTGATCCTTGCTTAAATTTTGACTGTTTCAAGAAGTTGGTAAGAGTTGCATACCATGCTCTTAGTGCTTGTTTTAACCCATAAACTATTTTGTCTGGAATCTAGACATGATCAGGATGTTCCTCACTCACAAAGCCAGGTGGTTGTTCAACATAGACCGTTTCTTCTAGCTCCCTATTCAAGAATGCGCACTTAACGTCCATTTGATAAACATCGAAATTTTTGTGAGCTGCATAGGCTAAAAATATGCGAACTGCCTCGAGTCTTGCGACAGGGGCGAAGGTTTCTTCATAATCGATTCCTTCTTGTTGCGAATATCCTTTTACTACAAGCCTAGCCTTGTTGTGAATAATATTGCCATCTTTGTCGGTTTTATTTTTAAAAATCCATTTTAACCCGACAATCGAAATATCAGAAGGTTTAGAATTAAGTCTCCAAACCTTGTTTCGTTCAAATTCAGCTAGTTCAGATTGCATGGCAACAACCCAATCTTAGTGTTCCATTGCATTCTTTACTGTCTTTGCCTCTATTTTCGAAATAAAAACATTAAACATACACAATTCTTGATTCGCATTAAGTACCTCGTTTTTGGCACGAATCTGAGCTCTAGTCAACACACCTTCTTGAGGATTCCCTATGACCTGTTCTTTGGGATGAGTTTTTGTCCATTTTTCCATTGGTGGATATGCCGGATCAAAGTCTAATGGTGCATCCCCATACACGTCTTTGTTTTCAGTTCCAACAACTGAAATGTTGTCATCAACTTCATACTCCCCCTTAACTGAACCTTCAAGCTCCCCTTCAACTTGATTATCATCTTGATGCTCCCCCTCAACATGTTGATCTTCATTCCTTTTCTCCCCCTCGAAAGTATGTCCATCTTGAACATTGATTTCATCAGTCGTATGCTTCCCCTCCATACGAACTTCAGGCAAGCGGTCAATAATCGATTCAATTGAAGAGTCAACTCAAAAGTCAAAGATCGGTTCTTATGATTCCAAGATTCAAAATCGAAACAGAATAAGATGGATATGTTTTCATTTTAGGTATTGATGATGAGTTTTTGATGAGTCTGAATTCGATTTTGATGATTTTTAGTGTCGATGTGGATTCGTTTTGGATTGAACGCCAAAACACAAATGAAGAACTGTGGTCGATCGTTTGAAATTGAGTGAGTTAGAACAATCGAAATGGAAGTAGTAATTCTTGATCGATTGTTCAAAGTTGGATTTGATTTCTCGTCACTGAAATTGAAAGTGACGAATAGAAACGAAGAATTGATGGTCGAATGCTTTGAAATTGGTACATATATTGGAAATCGAAGGTTTGGATGCTTTGAGAACGAACAATAGAGTATCTGATTTTGAAGATTGTTGATGTGTTTGGGGTGAATGAAATGCGAATGACGAAAATTTTGTGGTTGATGGTCAAACAATATTCGCATATGAAGATGATTGGGTTTGGATTGTCGCATATGAGTGAATGAAATCTATGTGAAAATTTTTGTAGCAAAGGCAGTGAATATCAAAATCGAGTTCGCATAATGTGCTTTGGTCAATTCGCATGTAAGATTGTCAATTGTGACTTGAAGAAGAAAGCGAAGCATTGATTTTGTTTTCAATGGGTTGTGGTCGATGTGCGAAGGGTATGGTGTGTTGGAGTCGACATCGACAAGAAACTGGTCGAGTAACAAAACGAAGATGCTTAATGCTTTTGTGCTTGAAAAATCTGATGTGTGAAGGGTCGATGTGCGAAGAATTGTATACTGACGTGCGAAGAATTTGACTGGAACATGTGAAGTGTGTCACTGTGAAAAAAATGAATTAGGGAAAAAAACACTCAAGTTTCGAAAACGGCCCCTAAACCTTTGAATATTTGACACTTCGCAAATTAACTCAATTTTCGAATGGTTGAAAATTTTCACCCAAATTCAAATTTTTTTGGAGCTCGTATGAATGGGGATGCTTCGTATGATTTGAGCACTAAGGGCAGAATTGTCGAAAATGGTCCCTGAGGCTTCGAATGTTGGGCAGTTTTAACCCAAATTCGAAAAAGGAATGTTTTTACTGAAAATTGAAGAAAGTGCATTTCAGGCCCCTACAGTTTGTGCAAATTGATGCTATCTACCCAGATTTTTAAAAGGGAGAGAGTTTTGCATATTTTGCTGTTTTGGGCACAACGGGTCACTGCAGAATTTTGAAATTGATAATTTCTACCCATTTTTGAGAAATTTTGTCAAAGGCGATCCGTGAACGAAGCTAAAAATTGATTATTTTTTGGATTTTCCGGATTGAAGCACAAAGTTTATGCCACATGTTAAGGGGGAGTTTTGACACGAAAAATTCCGAATAGAGCATGTTCTTTTTCCTTGGAGTTTTATAATTAAATTTCGATTATAAAAAGGGGGAGAAGTTTTATATGGAAATTCAAACTTGAATTTTTCATATTACACGGATTTGAAGACCGAAGTGATCTTGAAGTTTTGAAGCCACGAGATGATGCAATTGGAAGTTCGGAAGTGATGTATACGAAATGGGTTTGGAATTATTGAAGATTTTTGGGGTGTGCTTTTATGCGTAACTTTTGGGTGATTATTTGGATTTAATCATTCGTTGCTGCTCAGATTGTATTGTCTCACATCCTAGAGCCCAAATTGAAGAATCATGGAAGAATTGAATATTGAAGTTCGTTTCAACATGTGTCACCTTTGAGGCTCGAACCGCGTAGTGCTTGATTTTGGGAGAATTAAAGAGGGTCATTCATTCCTAACTTTGAGGGGGAGAATGTTGGGGTGCAAAGTTATTCATGATTGACTTTGTAAATGTTTGACTTTTGTAAAACCCACTTGCATGTGGAGTATTAGCCTTGTGACACATTAGAGATAGAGAGTGAGAGAGAGACATGTAAACACCTCTATAAATAGTGGGTTCGTACCACTTGTAGAGGTGTGCTTGAGAGATGTAAAAGTGAGTGTGTAAGTGTGTGTTATTTATGTAGTCTAAATCTAGATCCTTTTAGTAACACCATATACAATCAATACATCTCTTGATCACCCAAATCACCATGTTCAATTGTGCAAGCTTTAATTCCGCATGCCAAACCATGTTCTTATGTCACTACACATATTTATTCATATATTTTGTGCATTATCTTAATATTTTCAGCTATAATCGTGCTTAATTTAGAACAAAAGATGATTAATATGATTAAAATCTGTTTTAGCGGAGAAGAAATGTTGGGGAGCAAAAGGAAGTAAAATGCGGAGCTGGAAGAAGGATGGATGGATCGAGTCAATGAAATTCAAATTATTATGGTTTCTGAAGTCCTACGACATTGACATTTGCTTGCCACACCTTGGCGAGAAGATTTTCCACAGTTAATTTTTTTTTCTTGGAGTCTACGCAAAGGAAGTGGACGCCACGACATGGAGCCTTACTCTCCACGACGTCGGGGAGAAATTTTGACAACTATAAATATTTCCTTTTTCTCTTTTCCTTGACTTATGCATGAAGCTTTTACCGACTTTTGAAGACCATAGACATCCCTTGGAGGCCTTGTAGACCATAATTCGATTGAGAGGTTAGATTTGAAGAGATCTAAGGCAACATTACTTCTATATACTTTGTTTGGATGGTTTTGATCATGTCTTGCAAAGTGAATTTTGATTTTACTTGTTTGTTTCCAGTAGTTATGGGCTAAAAACCTTAAATTTCGTTTAGAGTATATAATCCTAGTTGATATGTGTTGATTTAAAGGATTATGAATTTATATTAGTTACTTATTCATTATGCATGTTTGATAAAGAACCTATTGTGTTAATTCAATCAACTTATATGTTAATTCCTAAGTTTTATTAGGGTTAGATGAACAATGAATCTTGATATACTTGAATCTTATGATTTTCATACACATGAAATTGTAGGACTAGTGTTTTGACCAAAAACCTTGGGTAAAATAGAGAAATTGGTAAACTAATGTGGGAGCTAATATACGATGAACATTCATATATAGATTTGGTGTTTAATACAACTAAATGTCAATCATTGTTTCAAGTCTTTTATAATTCAAACTCAATATTGATTTGTTTGATTGTTTGTCCACTTGATTACTGAATAAATCATCTTATTAATTGAAATGATTAGAAGTTTGAATATAATTCTATTCACATAGGAGTTAGTAAGCAATGATATATAAATCCATTGCACTATCCATAAAATCAACCGTTATAGGTGAATCGTATCTAAATGAAAGTCTTTTTAAAATCTTGTCTTAAAAATCATTTTCTGTTTCTTCTTAAGTTTAATTTGTTTTTGTTAATTGCTTTTAAGTAATCTGGACTTGCAAAACAAGAACCCCCCCAATTGCTAATTTCAATTAGTTAACTTTAATATAGAGCTTTTAATCATTCATGTTCCCTGCATTTCATATCCGACTTACTTGAATCATCTACTAGGTTTTGTACGTTTTGTACATAAATGAGCTCGATATTTCATCAATGTTGCTTGATATTTATACGTGACTAGCATGTTGGAAAACATACAAATGGGAGCTTTGTGACTATTGGTAATGCCAGGAATGACATTATAAAAGGTTATGTTACATTGATGAATGGTACCTTCATCAACTGGAAAGTGACATATAATATTAGATTATGTAATACCCTTTTTCATAACATATATTATTATGTAATAATGGATAAGACTTAGTGTAAGAAAGTAACAGATTACCCTGAGACGATTCCGTGGATATAAAGATCGTAAAAAATGAAGTTCGTATGAGGAAGTTATGACCGTTTGAATTTAGGGTGAAACTATGTTGCTATTTCGAGAAAGTAAAAAAAAGTCAAAGGGTTAACTCTCGGATCACCACGGTATGGTGGTATACTCACCACAGTGCGGTAGCGAGGCAAGTCATCGAGACACGTGGAAATCGGGTGAGACACATTGCTGAAGGAGACAGATACGTGGCGGTTGTCAGGAAAAAACTGTGGTCGTGGCATGGTCATTTGACCACGATGTCACGGAGGCACTTTAGTATAAGTATTTGTCTTTTGTGTCGTTTCATAGGTTTTGGCACACACGGTTGACGGAGCGGCTCGGGAGGTATTTCCGAGGAATTGTTACCACTAAATCATATTGGTGGAGGTATTTTATCATGTTTCATGTAAACATGTTTATTTAATATTTTTTAGAGGGTTGTTATACCCAAGTATGTGTTATGGTATTTCATGATATGGTGCAATTACGAACCTGGTAAGCAGCTGAATATTTAATGTGAGTGGTAAGGGTTATATAGCCTAAATTACTAATAATTTGTAGACTCGGCTAATGGCTTATAGGATTAAGTCTTTAGGTGTTTAAAATTGGAAAAATGATTAGTTTGGTAATAAATAGTTATCGGGTTTAGTTAATGATCATGTAATTGGTCTTTGTGGTCGATACAATAGTAAATTTAGACAAGTTCTGATGAACTTGATGTATTATCCAAATAGGTCTGGAAAAGTGATGGATTGAGAAGCGGTAAATAGCTCGGGGTCAGAATCATAGTTAGTCTTCACTAACTAATTGGGTGAGTAACCTCAGTTCTTTTCTAAACATATATTATATAGATATATGTTATTAATGTATTGTGTTGATTATATGTTAAATACAATAGTATGATTATTGTGTATTGTTATGTTTAGAATTGGAACCCATAGGGTTATACTTGTACTTTGGTATGAGAGAATTATAGGTAAATAGTGGACCTGGTGTCTGAACGCTATACTTGGAGATTGATATAGATTAATGTAAGTGAATGGTGGACTTAGTGTCTGAATGCCATACTTGTATACTGTTAAGGAATATGACCAGGTAATGGGTATTTAGAAGTTATAGAGTAGTATAATTATGGAAATGAGTATAATTATGATTTTATGATGGTACCTTTGGTGGCTGTAATATCATCAGTAGAGAAATGCAAATTTATAACGCAATCGATGTCTATAGAGCTATATTTGAAGAATTGTTGCAGAAGAGTGATCGTAGTCTTGGTGAATGTAATACCATTACTGGCTGAATTAGTAATTTATGTAATATTAATTACAATCAAGGGAAGTTATAGAAATTAATAGTAGCCAAAGTGACCATAAGTCTACTATGTCTTCTGGTAAAGTGGAATGTTTGATAGCATCATTAGTGACATTGTATGTATATATACTAACATGATGTGGTGTGTTGTTACTGTATATATATATATATATATATTAATATATGTGCTGGACTAAAGTAGTTTTGTTGACCTTAAGGTAATGTGATAAGGTCATATATATATATATATATATATATATATATATATATATATATATATATATATATATCATTGATGAAATTATATCAAGAACAATATTGTATTGTAAGTTTATATGACTGGAATTGATGGTATCTAGGTGATTTTAATATTATTATTTGAGGAATTCAAGTAAATGTTTGATTTAGTATCTGTAACACTATACTTGTAGATTATTTAGAAAGAATTAGTGGTATGCTTGGTGCTGTAATTACCACTGTGTGAGAATCGATTGTTAGTGGTATGCTTACCGTTGTAATTACCATTGTTTATCTCCGATGCAATTAATGGTTTTTATGGTATGCTTAGTTTTGGATTTATCATTATTATGGAATATTGTTAGTCATGATAGTCTTAGTGACTGCAATATTATGGACTAATATATGTGGTGGTCTTAGTGACTGTAACACCACATTATTGAGCATAATTATTAGTGGTGGTCTTTGTGACTATAACACCATGATATTAAGAATAGTTATTAGTGGTGGTCTTGGTGACTGTAACACTGTGATATTGGGATAAGTTATTGTAGTGATCTTGGTGACTATAACACCATGTATCAGTAATTGTTATTAGTGGTGGTCTTGGTGACTATAACATTGCGAGGTTATGAGAATGTATAAATGCTTGTACGTTAATATTATATTATCATAATAGACTTGTTGGTTGAAATATTATCATTTGGAGAATTGTATATTTATAGTAACCTTGGTGGTTGATAGTGGACAGTTAGGGGAATGCTAGTCTTGGAATTTGATAGTGGGACTCCTTGTGTTTTGTGAAAGTATGGCAAGGAAAACAATAAAATACTTCCTTTGATATATGAATCATCAAATCAAGAGACTCTTCAATTATATCACATTGATCTCTATAGACTAACTTCTGTTGATATCCTTTCACATAAGATATAAATCCCTATTATAGTTGATGACTATACCCATTACACTTACATGTTCTTTCTTCGATAAAAATTTGAAACAATAGCAAAACTCATCACTTCTATTGTGTTAAATGCCAAGTTGGTAGTCACCAGACATAGTTACAATGGAACAGAGTATACAAATGCAACATGCAGTGAGTTTCTCATTTACAAGGTAGTTGAGCACAATTTTTATACTCTATACACTTCTCAACAAAATGGTGTGGTTGAAAGAAGGAATAGAACCATAGTTAAATATACCAAGTCTGTTAAAATTTGTGTATTTACCTTTATACTTATGGTTAAAGTTGTCTTGATCGCACGCTTTGTTTAAAATCTCAATATTATTATTAAGTGTCTCAACACCACTTCATACAAAGCTATGATTTTTTTTCATATCTTTGGATGTTAGTGTTTCACAAAAAACAACCTAGACCATTTGAGCAAATTACAACCGAAGAATGATACAAGAGTTTTGTTGA